>NW_017729001.1:775571-780420 GCF_001723915.1 Gavialis gangeticus | reverse complement strand
AGACGGGGGTTCAGTGGATTGAGGGCCAGGTAAGGCCGAGGCTGCCTGTGCCCAATGGTGGGAAGCCCCAGAGGGGTGTAGGACCCGGAAAGGGGGTCTGGAGGCCAGGCATGGCTAAGGCCACCTGAGCCTCAGGTGTGGGAAGCCCCAGTGGGGCATAAGACCTGAGAAGGCGGGTGTGGGGGCCAGGCACGGCTACGGCCACCTGAGCACTGATTGCAGGAATCGCAAGCAAGGCCCCAGTGCAGGCGAGGCAATCGCGGAGACAGGCTCCAGTGTGGGCGTGAGCGCGAACAAGGCCCAGCGGGGCAGTGTTGTGAGGGAAAAGCCCCAGGGAGGGCGATCATACAATGACCGCGGGGAAAAGGCCCAGAACAGGCAGCAGCCGTGGGAGAAGCTAGGGAGTGCCCACTAGGGGCATAGGCAAATAGCCCAGGGGGCGTGCAGGAATAAGAGCCCCGGAGAGG
The DNA here is from genome assembly GCF_001723915.1 of Gavialis gangeticus. Classification (NCBI taxonomy): domain Eukaryota; kingdom Metazoa; phylum Chordata; order Crocodylia; family Gavialidae; genus Gavialis; species Gavialis gangeticus. The sequence goes on along the minus strand of NW_017729001.1, from coordinate 779,953 downwards.
GCGCGAGCGTACAGAGGCGAGCCCTGGAGAGGGTGCCCGCAAGGGCACGGGCAATAGTAATTTGACTCAACAACATCCGGTACACCTGAGAGGCTTGGGGTGTGGTATTAGGGGTGGTAGGAGCCACGCATAGCCCATAAGGCTGGGTGCACCAAATCAGGCTAGGCGGAACAGGGGCCAGGATAAATAAGAGCACCGTATCCAAGAGGACAGAAGGCAGCCTCCCTTATAAAACTGATACCATCAAAGATGTGGTGGGAGAGAACGAGGGTGCTTGATAGACAACTTGGCATGGTAGGGGCACCAGGAGAGATAGCGGCTGCTCCTGAGTCCCTGCCCTGTGACAATGCGCTTTAGTTAAAGTGCCCCCACCACCATTTTGAAATGCAGGGTGCTGAATACATGAGACGCTACAGCAAGCTGAAGCATTTTGATTAGAACACTCCAGCAGCCTCAATTACATCAGAGCACGTGTAAAAGTACCCTATAAAGTTAACTTGGGTGCAAGTGAAGCTGTCTCAGTTTGCAAACATATGATGCAACCCCTAAAAGCAATGTAGTCGCATGCTAACAGTGGCAAATTTACCCCTGGAAAACTCAGAGACAGTTGTCCCATGTGTTCAGATGCCTGCGTTTCAATGCACAACCTGTTCATTTTTCACACTCTCAAATGCACAGTCTGCCAGTTTTTGCACTACTATTGCAGTGTGATTAACTTCCAGTTTATGCCTTGAGTTTTGCTTCTCTACATGTATCCATTTTCTGACAGGCAGTTGGCATCAGAGATAGGCAGGTAGGAGTGGCTCTCTGGGGGAAGAGAATCCAAGATCTGGGTTGAGCAGTCAAGATAAGGAAGAATGTTTAAGATATGAGAGCCAGAACACCAGGAGGCAAGTGTGGGATTGTGTGCGTGTGAGTTGTGTCTGTACAGCACCTTTGGATAGGAGCCGGTGCACAAGAAGATCTATAGCATGCACATGCACAGACATGCATGCACAAATTGTAAAAGATGGCCAGTTCCCCTTCTCTCTGGGAAAAGGACAGGGAAGGGGAACTTACCATTCCATGTTGAGGTTGAGTTCTTCAGCTCTTCCTTTCACAGGGAAAGAACACGTGAATTGTCCCATAAAATCATCTTGTTGATTGAAACTGCTGGTTCTTTCAGAAATCAGCAACAGGAGCCAAATGATTCCCTCCATATGCTTCTGCTGGACTCAACCAAGTGGTTTAGCTTTGTGCCTCCATGAGTCCATAGGGATACACTGGCAATTCTAACACAGGGCATTCAAGATGAAATCGTACACAAAGAATGGGGAGGCAGGCAAATTTGTTATAGTGTGATTCTAGGCATAGGTTTCAAAAAAAGTTTGATTTAAATTTTTTTATTTCACAGGAGTGCATTAATTTAATAAAAATATTATGTAACACTTTTGAAATAATCATAAAAGAAATATTGCATTTAAATGTTATCATTTTGTTTGGTTTGAACTTTCTTGATTCGTTTTGTTCCAACTTTTGCATGTTGTTTTCCTTTTGTCTTTTAACTCACAAAATATGTTGGTATCAGGTTTTACTATCTGTATTTTAGGATGCATTTTATACTTACATATTATATTTCACGCTGCAACATGTACATGCAAGGAGTGATTGGAAAGCAAGGCTTCTCTGTATAGTCCAGCTGCCACAACAGAGCACTGAGGGGTACATTCAAAAATACCTGAAATGAATTAATAACAAACACCAGTTTTTGACCTGGAACTTTGAATGTACAAGGACTTAGCTATTATAAGTTTCACAATGCTCAGCGACATTAGAAGGACACATTGCTACAGTTTTCCTCCACAGGGAATTCACAGCATCATTGGCTCAGTGATGAAGATGCCTTTGAAATTCTAAGACTTCATATGGGGACCTTCTTGAGTTGCAAATGGTTTTCTTTTGTCTGACAAGACTGATCTACCTCAACACAAAAGGGGTTTAGGATGAATGCATCTGGCCACCTGAACAAGGAGGGCATATTTAATGATAGCTTAGATACTGAGATGCATAACAAAGGAATACGGCCCAAATGTTCAAACAGGAATGCACTCCTACATGTGCTTGCAATCTAAGTACGCACCTGACAAACATGCAGCACCCCTATCCCCCCTACCCAATACATGCAAAAACTGTGTGTGCATGAACATGTTTCTACAGACATGTACTTAGGCACACACCTTGTTTGAAACTTTTGGCCTCTGTATATTATGCTTGGGAACAAAGGTGTAACATGTGGCCAGCTGGAGCAGCTGCTACACCAGGGTGGGCAAAATAAGGCCCACAGTCCAGATCCAGCCCACCAGGCCATTGTATTTGGCCTGTAGGGCCCCTAAACAATTTAGAAAATTAATATTTATCTGCCCTGGATGTCAGTCAAAGTTCACAAGGCACCAGGAGCAGCAGGACTCGGGCGGCCAGCAGCAGGATCCAGCAGCTGAAACAAGGCCCTCCCAGCCCCCGCTCCCCCCATGGGACCATGGGGCTGCTCCTGCCTCCCTCCGCTGGAGAGGGAAATTCAGATAAGAGCGGCGGGGGGAGGCAGGGGAGGACCATGGGCAATCACCCCAGTCCTTGGGGATGGGCCAGATCAGGCCAGTTCCTGCAGGCCCAGCGCTGAAACTGGAAACCACATGGTGCTGAAGCAGTGAGCAGTGGGGTAGAGAGGAATGGCGGTGGGCAGAAAAGTGGGGCAATGGTGGCAGCAGGTGTAGGGGGTGAGTGGCCACACACAGGAGCACAGTGACAGCTGGGCAGGAGTGTGGGGCCCACACCAGGGCCAGAGCCAGCAGGGGCTCAGAGCGGGCTGGCAGAAGCGTGGGGCCTGGGCTGGCAGGGGCTCTGTGGAACTGACTCCCCCTCTCCCTGCTGACACAGCTCAGCTCAGCTCCATAAAGCCGCTGCTGGCCTGGGCCCCGCACTCCTGCCACCCTGCCTTGGGCCCCAGGCAGCACTGGCCCCAGTGCACCAGCATGGGCTTCAAGCTGCTGCCCAGCTGTCACTGCGCTTCTGGATGCCCACTCACTGCCACTCCCCACCACCTGCCACCGCAATGTCCCTGCTTTTCTGCCTGCTGCTGCTGTTCCTCTCCACCCCTTCTGCTGCTGTGGCACCACATAGTTCCCAGCTACAGCACCAGGCTGTAGGACTCAGCAGGAGCCAGTCTGGCCCTGGTAATTCTTGGCTGGTTTTATGTGGTGTCTGCCGGGCCCGCCCAGCTCCTGCTGCATCCTGTGGTCTCAGTCCTGCAGGTGAGACATGGTGCCAGATTGGCAAGTGTGGTGGGATGGGGAAGCAGCAGGAGAAGGGCAGTGGTGGCAGACGGGAGGGGAAGTGGTGGCAAGTGGGAGCACAGGGCCCACACCAGTACGCTGGGGCCAGGAGCAGCAGCAGCGCAAAGCCTGGGATTGGAGTAGAGCTGGTGGGGGCTCTGTCTGCTACAGGGGGACTGTGGGCAAACCATCTCCCTCCACACATGCCACAACCCATATATCCACCTCCCAACCTGCTCCCCCACACATATACCCACACCCCCTACAAACCCCACACATATACCACACATCCCCACACACCACATACCCACTCACCTACAGCCCCCCCACAAACTTACATCCATACAATATACAAGAGTAAGACTTCATTTTAAGCTATTATACCATCACCTCTATGTACACTATGCAAACACAAGTAAATCAGAACAAAAATATTTTTTGAAATCAAACTAATGAATGTTGTAGTAGATGTTTGATTTTTAGAATATAATTTAGTATTTTTCTGGTTCTGAGACGGCAAAACCCCTTGCTGAAAGAAATACTTCTGGGGGCAAGGGGAGGGACTTCTGGTGGCAAAGGTCAGGGATTAGAGGGGGCAGAACTTCCAGTCCCAAGATGGCAACCAGGGGGTGGGGCACCTGTCAAGGGGTGGGGCTACCCTTGCTGCTCTCGGCAGCTCACCAAAACTTGGTAAATGGCCCTCCACCTGAAATAATTGCCCACACCTGTGCTACACACAGGGGCACCAGCAACTTCCGGACTCGAGGGGATCGCCTTCAGACCTCAGGTTGGGGAGGACTGAGTTAGAGAGCTTCTGGAGGGGCTGGACGCGTTCAAGTCAGCGGGTCCGGATGCTCTCCACCCCAGGGTGTTGAGGGAGCTAGCTGGGGTTATTGCAGGGCCCCTGGCACGGCTCTATGAGCGATCGTGGTGCTTGGGCCAGGTGCCAGATGATTGGAAGGTAGCAAATGTGGTCCCCATCTTCAAGAAGGGGAAGAGGGAGGACCCAGGCAACTATAGGCCCGTCAGTCTTACCTCAATCCTGGGGAAACTCTTTGAGAAGATCATCAAGGA
>NW_017729001.1:756429-770571 GCF_001723915.1 Gavialis gangeticus | reverse complement strand
CCTAAATCTATGAAACTATGAAACTATGAAACTATGAAACTTCTAATTACTGTCATACTGCTGGAGTGATTGTATGGCTATGGTGACAGCTTTTTTTTTCTGCCACCCAGTTAGCATCCAGAGCAGTTGCCCCAGTCACCCTGCATAGTTACGGATTCCTGTAGAGACAGACCAAGTTTAGCTGGAAACTGATACAGAGATGCTTTGTTGAGTTTGGGAAATTGTGTGCTGGCTCTATCAATAATATACTGTATTTTCTGCCGTTGCAGGCCAATATCTATTTAAAAGGTTAATTTGGCACTAAACAGTGGACTAACTTACATCTCGTGCAATCTCCCATATGTTACATCAACAGAGGATTTGACTTACTGTACATAAAATATCCAGTTTTTGTGTTCACTCCTCCCCTTTCAAATGCACTCCTAAAATCTAAATGTTCTTGTTCACTCAGAAATCTTGGTACGACTGTTTGCATGCTCTCTGTTTTGCTAGCTCAGTAGATACATGCACGTAATATGAAACTGCAGTTTAGAAGACACACTTTGAAGATACAATTTAGGATGCATGCAAGGATTTTTTAAAGAGAGACAATAGAAAAGGAACTGGCACCAAAATATGGCTGAAAAACTACATTGCACATGTAAAATATTTTCTGAAAAGGAGAAGTTGCCTGTAGAATTTGAGAAGCACAAGGATTAATGGGCTTTGGATTCCTTTGGACTTTCTCACGATGCTTCAACAGCAGTAATAATGGCAATAATCAGTGGAAATACCACCTAGCTTAAATCCTACACTGAATGCATTTATACCCAAGTGTAATTAAAGTTTATACTCCATGTCCAACTGCTGACAAGTGGCAACACTTGTTTGTAGGACTGTGTGAGCCGGTCATATTCTTCCACTTCAGAACTGCGATGGGTTATATTGACCTCCGTCTGTCTCTCCCACTTGCCTGTCACATCTTGATGGGAAATGTGTATTTGGGAGGATGAATGTTTTGACTTGCTAGTCTGTCTGAACCTGTGGTGGATCTTTTGCAGGGCTCCACCTCCCTGTCACCTTGTCCCTTTCCTCCTGGACGGTCGTTATTCTCCACAGATGTCGAGTGGAGCCTATCCCGGTCTCTCTCTCTTCCTGGTCTTAACTCATGGTGCTTTGTCTTCTTTCTCTGCCAGTTCCATCACGATATGACTTCCCTCATTGAAATAAGAATGATCGTCATGAACTCATTAGCAGTTCCTCCCCTGTGGGTCGCAGGCCCTCCGACTTTGGGCCTCCACAATTGTTCCTTTCTGTGAAATGGGTGCAGCTTCCCCCTTAACTTTAGAGCAAATCTTGAGGCTAGGGTTCTTACCCTTTTTCACTGATATGGAAGAGTTAAATCCTAGAGAGGGCTTCTTAGCCACTGTCCTCTTCTCCCTCTATTTCTTTTATGCTTCAAAATTTGCAGGTATGCCTCCCAGATCTTTTCTCCTTTCTCCAAGGGTATGCCCTGCTGGAGGCAGTGTGTCTCTGCTCAGTTTTTCTCTCACCAGCAGGATGGGATGTGTATAAACCTTTTCTCTATGCTGGCTGCCTCAGTTTTCTCTTTGGTCCCTGCTCCTCCCTGCAGACCAGCTCTGTTGTTCTCTCTTCCTCCCTCTTTCTTCAGCTGGCTTACACCAACCATTTTCCCCCTGGGTATTCTTCCTCTGGGACATCAGTTGAGACATCAGTTTGGACTTCTGCTGGGGAAGATCCACTTTGTGCCTTTCTCTGTCCCTAGTTACTTATGTTTCCGAGGAAGAGAACTGGTCCCTGCTCAGGGCTCGTCCCAATCTTGGCAGCTCCTGAGGGTCTGACATGAAGATCTTCTTCGAGGCTTGTCCCCTCCTGTCATCTCTGGTGAGGTTTTTCCTACCAGGGATGCGAAACACCATGCCCTCCTCAGTGTCCTCCCTTTAAACTGCCCACTTCTCACTGCGGGCTAATCAAGGCTGGTTCTCTGGAACACGTGTTCTTCTGGTCCCGGGGTTGCTGGCAGCTGCATTCCCCTGTGCACCGGGCCCGCACTGCACGTCCAGACCTGAAGAGATGAGTTTCTGCCTGACATGGCTGTTCCTGTGGGAGCGTGGCAGGGATTGGGACGCTGCCCCTGCCACAGACTGAATATGTATTTTTCTTGTGCCTTGTTTTAATTCTTCTATTTATTTCATTAATATTTAAGGGTGAATGAACAATGTGGGATCAGAGTGTATCCAGTGTGGTAAGCAAATATTTCTTACTGGTACAGTCATAATTCAGGTAGTTTGCAATGTGTTATGCCCACAGTCAATATTTTTTAATGGTTTTTTTAAGTACGAAAGGCTAAACTGGGAGGAATTGGAATGGAGGATATCTGACAGATTCAAATACTTGTCTCGCTCAAAATTACCACTCAGATTTTGAGAAGGAGGGAAAACAAATACGCAGCCTCTTAATTTGGCACTCCAGAGAAAAAATATATTATCTTCTTTCAGATTCTTGTTATCAATCAATCTTTAATATAAAGTCCATGACATACTTCCAATGGATTTGACAACTGACAGTACACACAACCCTTGATTCTTAAAAGAAATCTTTAAGGAGCAGTTTGAACAGATAAGGAAGTGTGACTAAGGAGACTCTCACCTAAGGACAGTCTGTTCCTGTTTCTGCCACTAAGTTGCCTTGGGAGATCAGTTAAGTCACTTAACCGCCAAGCTTCTGTTTCCCTCTCTTTAAAATGGGGTGCTGATTTGCTTTCTTGTTTACTAACGTGACACTGCTTGTTCGAACTAATGACTGGTGGTTTTAAGATTCATGGATGAAGAGGGGGTACAAGTATAAGCGCTCTCCTGTGAAAAAGCCCTATTGCTCGTGGAATGGAATTTAGAAGCTCAGGGATAAACCCCATTTCACCTTTACACATCTAAGTGGCACTTACATAGTGGTGTAATAGCAATTTTGGGATCTTACAGTTTTACCCCTCCTTCCAACCCCACATGCTTTTTTCTCTGGCTGCCCAGTGGCCAACTTCAAGAAGAAGACTGGGGAGTTTTCTGGGCAATGTTCAGCTAGTGGTCGGGTGGTTAGAGTACTTTGCTGTTAAGCAGAAGCTACATATTCAACCCCCACCTCTGGATGAGTGGGGGTAGAATACAGGTCTCGCACACTGCGGGTAAGTGCCTTATCTACTAGTTTCATAGATTTCATAGACATCAGGGCTGGTAGGAACCTTGTAAGATCATCGGGTCCAGCCCCCTGCCCCAGGGGCAGGAACTCAGCTAGGGTCAAAGGACCCAGCAAGATAAATGTCCAAATGTTTCTTGAAAGTGTCCAGAGTATGTGCTTGCACCACTTCTGGGGGGAGTCTGTTCCAGGTCTTGGACGCTCAGACAGTAACGAAGTTTTTCTTTATGTCAAGCCTAAAGCGGTCTTGCAGGAGTTTCTGACCATTGGACCTTGCCATCCCCTGGGGTGCTCTGGTGAACAGGTGTTCCCCCAGCTCCTGATGCACACCCCTGTTATACTTATAGGCTGCCACCAAGTCACCCCTGAGCCTGCGCTTCTCCAGGCTGAAGAGGCCCATAGCTCTCAGCCTCTCTTCATAAGGCCTGTTCTCCTGCCCTCTGATCAGGCTCTCCTCTACACTCTTCCAAGCTTTGCCACATCCTTCCTAAATTGTGGAGCCCAGAATTGGATGCAGTACTTCAGCTGCGGCCTCACCAAGGCCAAGCACAGCAGGACGATGACATCCTAGGTCTTGCTCGAGAAGCATCAGTAGTTGGAAGCCAGAGTTTTGTTTGCTTTGCCAGCTGCAGTAGTGCACTGGTGGCTCATTTTCATCTTAAGGTCAATCATGCCCCCCATGTCTCTTTCGGTTGTGGTGCTAGCAAGTGTGGCACTCCCAAGTCTATAAGTGTGATGCGGGTTTTTGTTCCCAAGGTAGAACACCTTGCATTTCTCCGTATTGAATGCCATCAGGTTTTCATCCGCCCACCTTGCAAGCCTATCGAGGTCAGCCTGGATCCCCAACCTATCCTCAAGTGTGGATACTCTTCCCCAAAGTTTGGTGTCATCAGCAAAACTTTAGTTTATTGAGCTAAAATGTGAGAGGGTCCTCCTTTACACCCTCCTGAACACAGTTTTTCTGCAACTAAAGTTACAGACACTACACACATTCCTGGGCACCTATTTTCCTGGAGCAACTGCACTGTCAGAATGCAGCTTTCTGAATATGCTCAGTAGGGAAACACAGGATAAACTGTTGTAACCCGGGCGGTACTCCAAGAGGTACCCCCTCTCCAACTGAAGGGAGGTGCACAAGTGCTGTGGGAGGTGTAGGGGCTCTCCTCCCCTATAGAGCAGAGCCAGACCACCAATGGGGACTTAACCATATACCTTTTAATACTGGGAACATAACAGGCATAAATCAGAGGGTATAGTGGACACTACAGTGCCCCAACAGGGCAGGATTCAACAAAGGTTAGACACTTACAATCTGACAAAAACCAGGTTAACAAAATATAAAACTCAGAACAGCAGAACAAACAATACAGGTTGGTGAAATATAAAAAGGCACAAAATGCAAAATGTCAAATGGCAAGGAAATATAGGGCCTTGGTACCTGGAGGGGGAGAAAACACAATGGCCCCTTTCCACTGCAAGAAGATTTGCTTCTTGTTATCTCACTCACCCCAAGTCACCTCAGCTGGGACTTGAACCCAGATCTCCCATGTGGTAGGCAGGACCGCTGCCACAGCCACCACTGGTGGCACTGATCCAGCCTGCTAGGGCTTTTGACCTTCCTGGAGCCCGGGCCTCATGTCAAGCTGCCTGGCCTCTGATTGGAAGAGCTGGATGCAGAGCTGGGAGCCTCTCAGGTCGCTACTCAGATCCTTGCTGGAGTGGGGGGAGCCTCTCCAGCTGGCTACAGCCTTTCACAGGGGATCCTGGAGCCCAGCGGGGAGCCTCTCCTGCAGGCCGCACGCCGCACTGCTGAGGGTCCCACTGCTGCCTGCAGGTCCTGCTCTTTCAGGCTCTTCCAGGGCACTGCTCCTGCCCTGCTGGCTCAACTCTTACTGCTCTGTGAAACTCCTTCCTAGTTGTCCTTCACTGGTCTCCCCTCTGAGACAGCCCACGCTGCCCCTTTTATCCCCCTCCAGGTGATCCAAGGGGCCAATCAGGACACAGGGGGGTGAGTTTCTGGGGCCTGATTGGTGCAGAAAGGGAATCCCAAGTCCTCCAATCACCTTTTACCCCTTCAAAACCCCTGGGCCAGGTCACTGCCAGCCAGCCCATCACAGTGTGCACGAGTGTCAAAAATTGCAGTTATGCTACTACGTAAGTTCCATTTGTGTGTGTGAGGGTGAAATAGCATTCAGGCCTCAGTGTCATATTATGAAACAGCTTCTCAGCTACTTTAATAAGTGGGTAACCCTTTAAAACATGAACAATGAGAATGTGCTGTTCGGAAGATAATGTAAACCATATGAACAACGAACCTGAAAGCCAAGTAATATATGTTCTCAGCCACTAGAACTTCCAGGTACAGGTGACATTTTCTGACATCTCAGTAGCCACCTGCTGAGTGTCCTTTCATCCCCTATGCAATACCGTGGAGTGAACGAAGGAGAAAGACAGCTTTTTACATGATACAACCTAACTAGTTTTAAGATGGGCCTGGATTGTTTATGAATAACTTACATGGTACAGTTGTTTGCGATAGCAGGGGACTAAGCCAGATGACCCAGGAAGTCGCCTCCAGTCACTTTCTTAATAACATCATTCACATATTCAGAGAAGCACACTGAAAGCTTATATTACTGTAGTTATTTATTAATATGCTATGTTAAATTCCACATCTCAGCTGCACTGTAGTAAGTCATATTGGGTGTAAATTCAGCTGTGCCAACTCAAATTGTAGTCAAGAAGGCTCATAGACCATATTTATTTTTTATTGTGATTTTTTTTATTAGCTTGTTTTTAGATCATGTAGGCATCTAGTTTCACAAATAAAGCAGGAATATGTGGGTGAGTCTTAGTCCTTCCTTCTGTATAGCAAAACACTTCTTTGTCCCATCTGTATAGTTCTGTTTGAGCTGGCACATGATAATGTACTGGGGTGGAGAGGGAAAGCAATGGAACAAACAAATACGTAAGGAGTCATTGCCGGCTACGCAGACAAATTTCATTGTGAAGAAATTGCATTAACTCCTTAGCTCTTTTTTTTCGCCCTTCCTCCTTTACTACTACCGCTTTACTCCTACTCTGACTGTATTAACTAAATACTCATCAAGAACTCAATGGGTTCTATTATTACTTCAAGAACCTGATTTTATAACTGGAGTTGCACTGCACCATCATCATGCTATTATGTAAGATCATGTTTGTGAGTTTCAGAATAGACTGGGGACTCTCTAATTCCCTGGTAAACTGAGTTCTCAGGATGAACTCTCAGTTTTTGCTGGGAGTGCCCTGGGAAATTTCTAGTGGGGTTGCAATATAAACTTCCTGCTATCCAATGTAAACTCCAAGAGACTGGCTTTAAAGGATTCTAATTTTATTAGACACAAGATTACTAACATACTGGGGCTGCTGACTTGGGCACTCACCCAAGATATATGTTGTATACTCATCTGTGATCCTGATGTGAGGTGAAACAGACACTCAACAGGTCTCAGTGTGTCTATTATGGGATACAGGCTTGTTGTATATGCCAGACCTATAGTCTAGTCTGCTCAGCCTGAAACAGGAAATACTCATAGCCAGATACCACAGAGTTTCTAGGGGCACATCTGTCATATGCCAGTAAGTGAGAAGATGTTTGCAGGCTCCTAATGGGGACAGCTCAGAATAGAACATGCTTACTCCTAAATGGGTGTGGCAACAGTGCTACGGTGCCATGCTTTAGTACTTCCTTTTGCAAGAACTAATTCATGGTGCAGTATGGGTGGTTACTGCACTATGCATGTGGCACATGGCTAGATTTTGCCACTAAAAAATAGTGGCATGTTACACTGGGGGAGTGCACCACTACAGCAACTTAGCTGCTGATCACATGTAGACCCACATGATTGCTATGTCACTGTAGCATGCTATACAGCGACATAGCATGTTGCTACATCGCCACAGGGCGACCCGTAGATGCGCCCATTATGTACCACGGTGTAAGAGCCCTACAGACTCTGGAGAGGCTCATCTGCTTCACGTTCTGAAGTGCTGTGGAAGACTATGCACCTATTCAAGAAGCTATTTCAATTCTAAAATACAATGATACTCTTTGTTATCTTGTTAAAAACACACCCAAGATAGCCTGATTACCATAAAGTAATTCCTTTTCCTGATGCCCTCAACACATGCACACAGAACAACTTCATTGTTACTAGAACTTCAGCTTGCTCATGATAATGGACGGAAACCAATTTAGACAGTTATTCCTCCTCACTATAAATGGGATATTGCTCTCTCTCTATGTGGAACCCATTATACTACTACAGATCTCCTTTATTTTTACTGCTTTTTTGCATTATAGTAGTTCCTAAAAGTCTCTGATCAAGTCAAGGTTCCACCTAGTCAGGCACAATATAACCACATAATAAGTGGTCCATATGCCAAAAACCTTACAGTCTAAACAGGCAAGTGCAAGAAGGGAAACTGAGGTAAAGAGAGATGAACTGACTTGCCCAAATTCAACAGCAGAGTTAGGAGTACAACACAGGTCTCAATTCCCAGTCCAGTGACCTAGCCTCTAGGTCATAGTACCTTTCCAGCCTGCAAAGGCATAAAAATGTCCTAGAAGCCACCAGCACAAACACAGGGATCAAATCTAGTCAATGCAGAAGATATACTGAACATATGTGGGAAGAGTGACTCAAGCTATATCTGAGCCATTGCGTATTGTCATAAAATTGAAGTATAAAAATTGCTCAGTTTGCACAATGAGAACAATCCAGTGAAGTGCTCGATGCCTTCACCTCTGACAGAGAGGCTCTCAGCACTCTGCAGGACCTTCATACATCACTAGATATATTTAACAACTATGCACACAATACAGTTATGAAATGAAGAACCATGTAGCTTTTCCTTCTCTGTGAGAGCATTCCCCGGGGTAAATGAATCCATGCCTGTCACTGGAGCATCTGAACTCCTCTTACTATATAAATGACTTTATCTTTTCAACAGTTGTGGAAGGTGGTGAAGGAGACCCATCTTTTGGCCCACAGCATTCCCAGTCTTGCTTGAGCACACTTTTTGACAGTTTATGCTATAGTTCTGCTGAGTCAGAAGGCTCCCCCAGCTGCTCACCGGAAACACAGCTGTTATGCAAAAATAATTATGAAGGCAAGGACTTGTGCATTTTCAAAAGACCAGCAAAAAAAAAAAAAAAAGAGCACACCAACCTGACAACTAACAACAAAACACCCAAAGCTTTCTGTTTACAAAGGTGATATTGTACTCTTTGCTCTTCTGTTAGTCTGGATTAAGGTTCATGTAGAGTGCCGTCCTGCTCTGTTCAGGACGTATGCTGGCAACAGAACAGGAGCCTAAATCATTGAACCATAGGAAACGAAGATTGGAAGGGAACTCAGGAGGTCATCTAGTCCAACCCCCCACTCAAGATAGGACCTTCCCCAGCTAGATCATCCGAGCCAAAGCTTTGTTTAGCCAGGTCTTAAAAACCTCCAAGGATGGAGAGTCCACCACCTCTCTGGGTAACCTGTTCCAGTGCTTTCCTAACCCTCCTAGTAAAATATTCTTCCTAATAGCTAACCTAACTTCCCTTGCTGAAACCTGAGACTGGTGCTCCTTGTTCTGTCACCTGCCACCACTGAGAACAAGCCAGCTCCATCCTCTTTCGAACCACGCTTCAGGTAGTTGAAGGCTGCCATTAAATCCCCTCTCAGTCTTCTCTTCTGTAGAGTAAATAAGCCCAGTTCCCTCAGCCTTTCCTCATAAGTCACGTGCATTTTTGTTGCCCTCCGCTGAGCCCTCTCCAATTTGTCCACAACTTTACTGTAGTGGGGGGCCCAAAACTGAACACAGTACTGCAGATGTGGCCTCACCAATGCTGAATACTTACTTCCTTTGATCTGCTGGCAACACACCTACCAATGTAGCCTAGTATGCCGTTAGCCTTCTTGGCAACAAGGGCACACTGCTGGCCCATCTTCAGCATATTGTCCACTGTAACCCCCAGGTCCTTTTCTGCAGAGCTGCTGCCCAGCCAGTCAGCCTGCAGCCTGTACTGGTGCATGGGATTATACCGTCCTAAGTGCAGGACTTTGCACTTGTCCTTGTTGAACCTCATGAAATTTTTTTTGTCCCAATCCTCCAATTTGTCTAAGTCACTCTGAATCCTACCCTCAGCATATCCATTATTCTCACCAGGTTGGTGTCATCTGCAAACTTGTTGAGGATGCACTCTATGCCATCTTCCAGGGCACTGATGAAGACACTGAATAAAACCAGCTCCAGGACTGACCCCTGGGACACTCCACTTGATACTGGCTGCCAGCTAGACATTAAGCCATTGATTACTACTCTCTCAGCCCAATGCTTCAGCCAGTTTTCTATCCACCTTACAATCCATTCATCCAGCCCAAACTTCCTGAACTTGCCTATGAAAATGTTGTGGCAGACTGTATCAAAAGCCTTGCTAAAATCAAAGTATATCACATTCACTGGTTTCCTCACATACACAGAGCCAGTCACCTTGTCATAAAAGGCAATCAGGTCGGTCAGACATGACTTGCCCCTGGTGAATCCATGCTGACTGTTCCTGATCACCTTCTTCTCCTCCAAGTGCTCAGAAAAGAGTTCCTTGAGGATCTGCTCCATGATTTTTCCAGGGATTGAGGTGAGGCTGACTAATCTGTATTTCCCTGGATCCTTCTTTTTCCTTTTCTTAAATATGGGGTCCCAATCATTGGGGACCTCTCCTGATTGCCATAAGTTTCAAAGATAATGGTCAATGGCTCTGCAATCTCATCAGCCAACTCCTTCAGCACCCTCAGGTGCATCCCTTCCAGCCCCACGGACTTGTATATGTCCAGCTTTTCTAAATAGTCCCTAACATGTTATTTTGCCACCATTGGCTGCTCACCCCTCCCCAAACCGTGCTGCCTGGTGCAGTAGTCTGGGAGTCGACCTTGCCTGTGAAGACTGAGGCAAAGAAGGCACTGAGCACTTCAGCCTTTTCTGCATCCTCTGTCACAAGGTTGCCTTGCCCACTCAGTAAGGGGCCCACACTTTCACTGATCCGCTTGCTACCAACTTACTTGTAGATACCCTTCTTGTTAGCCTCCATGTCCTTTGCTAGCTGTAACTCCAATTGCACTTTGGCCTTCCTGACTTCATCCTTTGCATGCACAAGCAATTCTCTTATACTCCTCCCTATTTATTTATCCACATTTCCACTTTTTATAAGCTTCCTTTTTGTGATTTAGTTTACCAAAGAGTTCCCTGCTAAACAAAGGTGGTCTCCTAACATACTTGCTAGTCTTCACCTTGCTAATCTATCACCTCCCCGGTTTACTGGAACAAAGTGGGAAAATATTGAATTCACTTAATTAGGAGGGAGTGGGCAGATAACAGTCAGGCACATGATGCTGTCCACTGCCTGTATCAGGTTATAGAATGGCATGAACTATGCACTGTACAAGCTTCTGTTTTCTTGTATCTCCATCAATGGTATTACCAGTTGGGCAGCAGCACCTGTTACTTTGGATATGAACACATGCTGTCCCCGCAGTGCTCCAACACATAAAACTCAGAACTTATCTATACAGTAATAACTTGGATAATGCCCTGATTTCTAAAAGCCTCCTGCTCCACTGTTGTCAGTCGTATCAAGATCACCCCTTCCAGGAATAAGATTTCTCTAAAAACCTCTGGGAGAAGGTAATGATGGAGGAGTTTGCACATGGTGACAGAATTCAGAGGTAGAGGAGTCAGTAAAAGACACAATGCTTTCTTTAGACGGTCGATTGAAGGACTATGAAAATCTCATGAATGTTCTACTGTTGCTGATACGGGCAGGGGAGCAGTGTTTATTTCTCTATTGCCTCCACTGCCTTTATTGGTGTCTCTTTAGGCCCTTGAAAGTATAGTAATTTATACACAAATACACAGCACCCTCCTCTGCCTGGGGCAGTAGACTTGGTTCTCTTTAAATGCTGAAGCTGATGTACTCCACTGTGTGCGTGTGCATGATAAACAGTGATTCTAAGTAGGCCCCAAGATTTTTATTACCTGGCCCACTGTATCTGGACAGCTACTGTTCATGCCCTGAGCAGACTGTTCTCTTTGCTGCAGCTGGACACTTAATAGAAATGCTCTGAACAAGTTTAAACTTCACTTCACTTCATCCCACCCACCAAGAGGAAGAGTGAGGAGTGATCTCCCACTTCCCTTGCTTTGGGCCAGAAGGTTACATGGGGACCTAGGTTTTTTTCTTCCAACACCTTAGCACTCTCACATGTTAATTCAATATGGGCAGAGCAAACTGATAAGCTGGGAATGACTGTGGGAAGAGTTCTTGAATACATAGTGTTAGTGACCCTAGAACCAAGAAGATAATTAAATTTGGGCTAGGGGTAGAACAGAAGGGATGGGAGAGGAGTTAGTGGTCAGATCCAGAAAGGCCAGATAACAGATATCAGTTTGCATAATAATTCTGTTAGCAACAATGGGTATCTAGGAGTTCTATTTAATGTCTGTAATGTTAATTTAATGGAAAAAAATCTAATACAATTCCTTTAGAATTTTTCAATTAAATTAATGTGATGGGCTTTAATGGATATCTTAAGTAGAGAGTGCGATTAACAGAAACATTGCATAAATTATACATATATATTTTATACAAACTAGGCATATGGCCTTGCAAGGCAGGAGATCTTGTTCTTAGTTCTGATATACAACAATAACGCTGTTAAAAAAACCTCATTGTTGAGACACCAAAGCACTTTCCCTTGGGACTTTTATCCTTCTCAGACTCTTAGCAGGAAGCAATGAAGTCTTAAGGGGCCAGAAAAAGCTGAAGACACAGCCCACCTTTTTGTCCTGTTTTTGTAAAATGTCTAACACAATGGAGTCCTGGTACACGATTATAGATCCTAGGTATGCAACAATGCATGTAGTATAAATAAGACCAACAACAATGGCCACCCATAGAAGTATATCCAATACCATATCTGTCCTGCGTTGGACATTGAAAAGTGCTTTCATAGCGCCAGTATTGCCAAAGTGAGCAATATAAATGGCAGCAGTTTCAACAATATACGGAACAGCAGCTAAGGCATTCCTCCACCAAAAAGTCTTGAAGTCTTGGTTAACTTTAAGATAAGCTTTCAGAGCTACATACCCTAATACAAACCATAAAAAAAAATAAGCAGTGAAGTCATTCAATACCTAATCTACATGTACCTGAGCAGTTCTCCTCCTCAACCTCAAGTACCTCCCTTTTGTCACCTACAGCCCACATATCTTCTATCCTTAATAACTATAATTCAGCCTTAACTCTCAGCATGTTTACTAGTTATATGTTTGGAGAATTAATGCAGTTGGTGAAGATTTCATAAATTATATTGTATGAATTTCTTTCCTCTAGTTTTTGCATGATAGGAAACAGTGTAAAAATATCTGTACATGGTGGCTATGAGATGTATTTTTTCTCTACGGTTTAGTGTAATGTTGTATGCATAGGAGGTTTATGTTTGTGATTGCACGTGATATCAGTAGCACTCTTGACTATTTGACATTTAATCACACCATGCCTCAGTTTCCCCATTTGTCTGGTGGGTCCAGTAATGTTTTCTGCCTCACAGTTTTAAAGTTTAATACTCTAACGTGACAAAATGCAGTTTCAGAGTCAAGGATTGCAGGTGATATTAAAGTGGTAAGCATTATAACATTCCCTGTGAAAAGCTGTCAACATCTCCATGTTGCAATATCTGGAAGAACAGATTCCAATGAAGAGAAATGGCTTGACACTCTTTTCTGCCTCAATAAGCAAGATGGTTAAAGTTAAGCAGAAGCCATATTGCTGTATCTTATATTTCTTTCATAAAATACAAATAAAGTGCCCTGTGGAAATATGCGAACAAAAGTGACAGGCATCTCCTGAATGTTCTTAATTGCTGCCAAAAATAGACTGGAGCCCTCGCCAAAGTTAATGCAGACAGAATTTCCATGGAAAGCATCTGCATCATATGAACAGTGGGGTAGGCTATTTTACCAGTTAAAATATAAACAGCAATTGTTCTCTCTGTCCCCTCCATACAATTCCTTTGCCTTCTAATAGAAAACAAGGGTGCATTAGATGTGCTCTCCCAAATTTAGAGTAGCTGATGGTACTGTTATGGGTGTTGTGCCTGATTCAGTTGAAAAATACTGTGCATTCGAATCTTCACTTGCATCCCCATGGAGTAGTCCTGTACCTAACACCAGCAAACAGTCCTTCAGGTTTTATTATTATTATTATTATTATTATTATTATTATTACTACTACTCTTGTTGCTATTATTGTGATAGTGCCTAGATGCCCAGTCATGGTCCAGGACCTCTTTGCATTGGGCACTATACAACCACAGAATGAAGCTGCACTAGTTTGGCAAAATTAATATCTTTAAAGCCTCTAAAAGATTCAGCTTGGTGTTAAGTGAAAGTTCAAGGTCGGGAGTGTAGAACGACCCACGACCCCACATATGGGTGCAGGTGAGGGTTGTTAATCCTCCAGGCCCCTTTGCTCTAGTTGAAAGGGTGGTAGGTAGGTAAACTCACCAGCCCAAGCTAAGGAGCCCAGTGAGGACTGGTGAATGGGCCCAATAACCAATAACTACAAACTCCAATGACAGTTCAAACAATCAAGGTGTATTAATACAAACAACACTGCCAAGTCAATAACCAAATACAAAATACACCAGCACTGAACCAGTAAACTATAATATAACGACATAGGTGGCAATAGAGAGCCTAGATATGCTCTCCCTGCTCACAGCGGCAGTGCTTCAGGCACCAATCTCACACACAGAGATCTTGGCCTCCCAGGCCCTCGCTCCACATACACAATAAACAACAATCTTACCATACACCCCAGTGGTGCTATTTCCAAGTAAAAGTACACAAAATTTAGCTGGGAAG
>NW_017729001.1:743888-751429 GCF_001723915.1 Gavialis gangeticus | reverse complement strand
CTACAACACCTCACCCTCTTACAAGCCAGTGTCTCACACATGCCTTTGGTATGCCACACTCGCCCACAGTACCTCACACTAGGCCTGTGCAAAGCAGCTAGTATTCACTTCCAATTCAGATTTGTCCGATTCGGGGGACAGTGATTCAATTTGGTCTTTTGAATCACTGTCCCAAATCGATTCAGCCGAATCTGATTCAGAGATTCGGCTGTTGCCGAATCAGTGAAATCTCTGAATGACACAGGCCCCATCCCCCGCCTGCTCTCAATGGCTGCCCCACCCACCCCAGCTCCCAGCTCTTTGGGGAAAAAAAGGCCTGACTCACTGTCTCCTGCCCGGCAGGAGGCAACCCCTACTGCCCTCCACTGCCCTGCACCACATGGGGGGCTCTGCCACGAGCCCCCCAACCCCTGCCTGCTCTCCCAGCCCCCTCATGGCTGCCCCACCCACTCCAGCTCCCAGCCCTTTAAAAAAAAACCAACAAAAACCCCTGGTGTCACTGGCTCCTGCCCAGTGGGGGGTGATCCCTGCTCCCACCCACTGCCCTGTGCTGCACAGTGGGCTCTGTCTCAAGCCCCCAGGAGCCCTGAGGTCACTGCAGCAGCTGGTGAGTTCGGGTTGTTTTGTTTTTTTAAAGGGCCGGGACCTGGGGTAGGCGGGGCAGCCATGGGAGGGGCTGGGGGAGCAGGCAGTGGACTGGGTCTAGCGGGGGTCCCCCCATGGTCCCCTCCCTCCTCCTCCAGCCCCTCCTCCCCCGCCCCCTACTTACCAGCTCCGAGTCCGGGTCCAGCTCCCTGTTGCAGTGGGAGGGGACTGCCTGAATTGCTGAAGTTCTCCAAATCTTTTCCAAATTGATTCGGAGAACATCGAATAAATTTGAGCCTTTTAATTGGTCCCCTGATTCAATTTGGATTCAGAGGTTCAGCCACCAAATCAGGCCGAATCTCCTCCAAATCAAATCAGCACCAGAAGCTTCGCACAGCCCTTGGTGTCTCACACACTTCTGGTGTCTCTCACACACGCATGGTGTCTCGCACCTTGACATACACAATCACACCTCTTCCACGCGACTCACGGGGACAAACCTGGACATCCCACTCAACCACATTCGAGGGCCCTGAGTCTTAGGACAGGATTATTTTATACAATCCAGTCATACCATGTCTGTCAGTCATTAACAGACCGATCTCACACTTGCGCACACACTCCCACACTTGTGCACACAACACTGCACCCTTCCGCATGGCTCTTGATCTATCGATCACTCCAGAGTGCTGCCCTTTCCTCACATTCGTTCCCACCAGAACATGGGTTACTGTTGCTGGGGCACTGGATAGGGTCGAGGCCCCCAGTGACTCAAGACTGGATGGGAATGTGCCATGAGGGACAGAGCTTCCCAGATCCAAGCACTCAGCTAATGTTGCCCGATTCTTCCCCGCCACGACTTGATGTTGAATATTCACACAATGGGGAGGTGGTCTGTCTGTTGAGTGTTTGTTCTAGGATCTGTCCAGCCAGTTCTCTTCACAGGGCTCCTACCTCCCCTTTATCCTGTCTGTACACCAGCCAGTTGGGAATATGTGGATTAGTAGTGTGGGTAGACCCTGAGGCCAGCTAGCTCTCCCGTGCTGCTCTTAGTTGTACACTGGCCTTAAGGCCAAGTCAGTAACAGCTTCCCCAGGGCCAGGCTTGCTCACTACATGGTGCCCAGGTCGGCCTACCTGGAAGATTAAATCAATTCTTATATTTTACTCTACATCAATAGAGTTTGTTCCCCACTTGGGGTTGATCCCAAGTAATTAATTCTGGCATCTCTCAAGCTGACCCGGCAGTAATTCAAGCACAGGGTCAGACCCCTTCTTAAACAATCAATCAACAACAATAAAGAGAAGGCAAACATGCATCAATTTTCCTTGCTCAATCAATTCTCAAGTGTTCCTTCTGAAGAGGGGTCTTTAAGTGCATGGCCCATTATGAGCCCCAAAGTCTTTAGCAAAAATGGTAATTAACTTTTAAAGAAAACAAAAACAGCATGACTTCGCCACACCGGGGTCCCCAGGCTCCTGCAGCTGCCCAACTCACATGCACCGCTCCCAGAGTCCTGGTGCCACTATCATATGACACCTCTCACTATGTAGTTGAAGATGACAGCTAGCTGGAGACGTGGAGAGGTCTTCAGGCTGTGAAGGTGCTGATAAACTTCTGTGGAAGCTCCTCTCACCACTTGGTTGTTGTCCACTCCTTGCCTGGAAACCTTCCCCTCTTCACCACAGTTACTATTGAGCATGCTCCAGACCACAAAGTAGGTCAGTACCTCCTCTGAGGTCATAGATTCAACTGAACTCCACTGACCATATCTGCAGTTACTCACACTTAAACAAACTATAAAACATAACATAGGCAACTGAAAATGGGAGACAATTCTTACAGGAGACGGTGGTACAATATTGTCTCTGCCATCTGTCCATCTTCCTTCATGATGGAACTTACTAGCAAGTGCTCTGCAGGGCAGGTAGGGGAGATTTTTTTCCTGTGTACTGTGACTTTAAGTTGAGTTTTGGGTGCCAGTTTTGCTACCCCCTCCCAACAATTGTCAATAAATCATCAAGAATCTGGACCAGAGCTGTACTGAAAATGATTTTCCCATCTTGCAAAACACTTTGTGATTTCAAATATTTTCCCATTCTGGGCAAAGACAAAACCAAGAGCTTTCACATTTTTCAACCCCTCCCCACACTCCACTGAAAAAAAAAGAGAAAAAGAGAGCCCAGAATAGTGAGTGGTCAAGGACTCATGTGTTTGATGCAGACATGAGACCAGAAGCAAGGTCTCCCACGCTCCAGTGAGTACCCTAACTACTTTGTCTCTTTTATTTTAACCAGAAATGCCTGGACCTCAGCGACCTTTCCTGATGATAATCTTGGCAAAACTGATATATTCCTGCCAACAGGTTCTGTTTCAACACATCAGCATTTCTGATGAAAAATCTTTTCATCACAAAATTCCTGATGAGCTTTATCCTTTGCATGCTGACATCCCTACACAAGCTGATGAATTCCTAGGATGTACATGGTATGCAGGATTGGGCCCCATGTGGTTAAGCATTACCCTTTTCTAAAGTTTTCTTTATTTAAATGTTACTTCCCTTGTATCCAGAACAAACATACATCACCATGAAAAGAACCCATTAATACATCCAATACTTTCCTCTTAAAACTACCATGATCTCACCACTTCCAAAGCCCATAGGAAATTTAAGCACAACTCAAGAGGACAGCACTGCAGGATCCAATTTAAAACCCACAAAAGCTGGGAAATGTCTGAGCAAAGGCTGCAAATCTGGGCTTGGATAGAAAAGGGGCTTGCAATGAGATGTAATAAAATTATTCCCGGCTGCAGCCTGCAAAGAGAAAGCCTCCCATTCAGCAAACAGGAAATCCCAGAATTTATAGATGACCCCGTTACAAAGCAAATGTTTTGGAACAAATCATTCCTTCTCCAAATGCCTGTTTTCCACTGGTTTCTCTCCCCTGCTTTCTCCCTGGTAAGGACCACAGCAACACCTTCTGGTTGCGATTGGTAGTGGAGCTTCAGTGCGTAACACCCATAAGCACTGCAACATTCACTTTAGGAGAGTGTATGTGCATGATGTTTAGAACATTGAATCCCAGCTCCACCCCAAACTCTAAACACTTCCCCCATGTACAGCTTTAAAATGAAGACCACCAGATAGAGGATAAAGCCACTAGTAGCCTGCTAACTCCTACAAACTGCTGAGAAGAATTGGGAGAAGCAGGGGGATAAGGAAAAGCCGTGGCTAAAGTAGAATGAAGTAGAAAGGGAAGCTCTCACCAAGATAGCCAAGCAAATGTGGGAGACAATTTGGGGAAGTACTGCCCTGACCAAACCAAGGACAGACAGGAAAGCTTTTCTTTTATCTCACCTATCCCCACTCCTTTTTTTAGCCTACAGCCCCGTGCTGGTAAGAGCTAATGAATGCATCTAATTCAACACTAGCTGTCCATAACCCCGACACAGTATACTGCAGGGAGAAGAGAAACATATTCAGCACTGTGCTAGGGTTTTCAGAACAGGTGGTATCTCACTCCAGTACTGCAAAATATCATGTCCTTTCCCTTACTGCCACAAAGTATATACGAGTGTGTGTTACGAACTGCAGGTTCCACAAAGGTGGCTTTCTGTATCCTTCCAGATGAATAGAAATGCCAGGATGTGCCATGTATAGTATATCCAAAAAGAACAGAAGCATGTGTTCCCTGAAGGAGTGTCCAAATGCCCGCTAACATTTTAGTGGGGCTTATGGATTTAGCACCTGGTAGCACAGAAACTAAATATTAAAAAGTTTCTTTCTTTTCCTCTTGTTTTCTTCTCATTCCTTCTCACTCCCCTTATCAAATAAAAACAGTGAAAAATTATTATAAAGGGAAAAATAAAACAAGTTAAAAAAAAATCTCAACAGCTATCAAATTACCTGGATTTTCTACACACGTTTTTAAAGATCTTCAATAAATCTTTCTGTAGAGACTTTTTAATGTAAATAGTCTCCCATGGGAAGTCATCAAGGCTCAATCACTAAAGGTATTCAAGGGAATGTTAGAGTAATACTTACAGAAATCAGGAGAAGAGGATTTCTAGAGTGTGTGAGGGGAGCATGTGCTGAATTAAATGGGGCCATGGGACCATCTCTAAAATATTATTCAGAAGTGGCTCTAAGATTATCCATGGTTTATTTCTTTCTTTCTCCTTTTAAATCCTTTCTCCAGAGTCAACAACTTGCCTGAGTCAGTTTTTGTTATCATCCACTCCCTTGCTTTTTTAGATGCCAAACGAGCAACTTTAAAGTTTATTTGGATGTAAAATAAACCCAGGGATTATATTAAAGTTTCTCCCTATACCTGCAGTCCTCAAGACCAGGGTCCCCCCATTTTTCATATACTACACTCTCTCCGTGTTAATAGGCTTTCTTCTTTGATAGATTGTCTGTGAAGTCTCCACTGACAGATTACAAGCAGAAAGGTAAGCTCTGGTTTGAAACGGGCTAGAGTTCCCAAGTTTGAATCCAGATTTGGATCCGAAGGGTCCTAACAGCTGGAGAGCGCAGAATGTGATTTCGAGGTCTGTTCAGAACCATTACTTAGTTTAGCAAGTACATTAAACTCTGTGGGACAAAGTTTACCGCCATTTACACTGGTGTAATTCTGAAGTAGCTGATAGACCTATACTAGATTTACAGTAATTTTAGTGAGTGTAGAATGTGGCTCCATATGAACTGTTTGTAAAGCTCCATATGGCCCACAGAGCTACAGAAACAACTACCATGTCTTAAAAAAAATTAGTTAACCACCTTGCCTGCTTTCTGCCTTCCCACTTGAGTCCTCCCCCAGACACATACATATTCAAGATAATAAAATCAAAAAGAAAATGAAAGGGGTATGAGATCTCTAGAGCTATAACCAGTCTGTTGATACTGCTTCTTGCCAAATGAATCATCTATGTGATTATTGCCATCAGCTTAAGAATTTGATCAGTTTTTTTAAGTTAATATGCCAAGAAATATATCAAAGTTTTTCAGTTTTGTGGCTGTTCTGAGCAACTTGTATAAGTTCTCAAGCTGTTGTGGGCCCAGTTAGACTTTACACAGAGTTCTTCCTACATGAAACCTGCAGGCTCAGGCCAATACTGGGAATTTATTTACATGTGCACAGCTGAATAAGAGAAAGGTGGGAAAAAGGCTGGAATTCTCAGGAGGGCTTAGCATTGTCAACTAAGGACAGATTTCCAGAGGAACTCAGCTTCCATGTGTAAGTGGTCACACTTTCAAAAGACTCTAGCAAAAGGAGAGTCTGTCATCGCTTGAAGTTCTGAGTGTACAACCAATAAGCAGAGATGGTGAGCCTGTGTGGCAGGGGGAAGAGCCCTCCTTTGGATTTTTCTCTTGTATGCCATCAGAAAATATGCTATGAGCAGGGATCCTGGTTTTCTCTGTTTAAAAATCGCAAATTCTCTGATTAAAAAAAACCCAAAATCCACAGTTAAAATGAAACTTCACTATATATATATGTGTATATATATATATTTACACACACACACACACACACACACACACACACTAAAAGCTCCGTTAACCAGCACCTTACAAGCTGGCATGCTCTATTAACTGGTATGCCGGCTTGTAAGGTAAAGTGAACCCAGAAGTGCCCACTGTGGCACTTCTGGTTTCTCTGAGCCCCCACAGCCCCGGGCAAAGCAGCTTACACTGCCGAGCCCCCATGGCCCAGGGGTATAAAAGACTGCGCAGGGCCCAGCTCCCTGTCCTGCAGGGCCCACGGGAGGAGCAGTGATGGTGGGGGAGGTGCAGCGATACCCCCGACAAGGCGGGAGAATGGTCGGCCCAAACAGGCAAGGTTGCCTTTTCAGGCTGCTCAGTTAACTGGCATATTTTGTTATCCATCATCCCCCATTCCCAGGGGATGCCGGATAACAGGGCTCTTACTATATATCTATCTATCTATCTATAGATATCAATTGAACACAATGTTTTATTGATATATTTACAATTTTAAAGTAATTTGGAAGCCTACCAATGCCTGAATCACTATAATAAAATAAATTCTAAGTACCTGTGCGTTTTGGTATTCGATTTGGGGTTTTTTTATCATGGAAAATCAGAGCTCCCCCTGCCCCTTCACTCACCAGGATGCAGGTTCAGGCCCCTAACTCCCCACCCACAGTGACCCTCACCCTGCCAGCCCTACCAGATGGGGCCCTCAGCTGCCAGGTAAGGGACCAGGGTCCTGGGTCCACAGCCCCCTGCTCCCCACAGCAGCACCCAAGCCCTGGCTGCTGACTGTGGGAAGTGGCAGCTGCTGCAGTGGAATAGAGCACAGAGCCCGGCTCCCCCTTCCTCATGGGCAGCACAGCCAGAGAAAAGTACATGGCGGAGGGAGGGCGGATGCAGGCTGCCTGCTGAGGGCTTGGGCTTCCCACCCTGCTGCTCTCCCTTGGGGCCTCAACAGGCCAGCAGGCAGGACCCAGCATAGCAGGGCAGTGCTGGGCCAGGCAGAAAAGCTCATTGCTGCTGCTGGGAGCTCTGCTCTGCCATGGTGAGGTATTGCCTGCTTGCCTAGCAGCAGCAAGGGGCACAATGCTGCAATGCCATGCCCACTGCTGCCGGGTGGGCAGGGGGCACTTTGCCAGGGTGGACCAGGGCTTGCAGTGGCAAGGAGCTTCTCCACCCAGCCCAGCTCTGCCCTGCCACTCTAGGTCCTACCCACTGGGCTGCAGAGGCCCCGGGGAGAAGGCAGTAGGGCGGGGAGCTCCAAGTCCATGGTGGGCAGCCTGCACCTGCCCCCACCCTTGCCCCATTCACAGATATGAGGGGCACATGTCCCTCTTGCCCCCTGCTCCAGGAGCTTGTGCAGTGGCAGGGAGCCAGCCCTACCCCACCCACCCTCCCAGATGAACTGCCCATGTCTTCATCCTTCTCCACACCAGGGCCCTGTGGCCATGCATTGCAGCCC
>NW_017729001.1:735925-743193 GCF_001723915.1 Gavialis gangeticus | reverse complement strand
CCTCCCTCACTCCCTCAGGGGTCTTAATACTCCCTCCCCCCCCACCAGACTTACCTGAGAGAGCTACTTTCCAGGCTGCCTGGTGGCCATGTGCATGTGTTAGCGTGCACATGAACATGATGATCCCACCTGACCGCCCTCCTCCCGGTCCCCACAGTCCCCCCAGCCCCTTGCAGGCTGGAACTCTGCTAGCCTGCAGAGAGCTCTTTGCAAAAGTAGAAAATATGTGTTTCTCCATTAAAATGAAAAATCCACATTTTTCTCTGTTAAAAGGGAAAATCTGTATTTTTTTTCCGTGGGAAAAGGAAAACCTGAATCCCTGGTTATGAGTCTGTTTTCCATTCTGTGTACCTTTATTAACAAAGCCAGACCCTAAATACTAACCGTGGTATTATATTATGCTGGGTAGTCAAATCCCAAACTGATTGAAAAAGGCTGCAGAAAGATTTCACAAAGTTAAGCGACTGGGCAAAAAGTAGCAGATAAACAACAATGTTGACAAGTTCAAGGTAATGCACATAGGGAAAAGTAATCTAAATGATAAGTACCCAGTGTTGGGATCTGAACTAGCTGTTACAACTCAGGAAAGAGATCATTATAGATAGTACTCTGAAAACATCAGCTCAGTGTGCACCAAAAAACACACACACAATAAAATGTTGGGCATCACTAAGAAGTAAATTGAAAACAACATCATGACTCTATACAAATCCATGCTGCATCCACATATTGCATACTGGGTGCAGTTCTAGTTTCTATATCTCAAAAAGGATTCAGAAGAATTGGAAAAGGTACAAAGGTGCAGCCAAGATGATCAAGGGGATGGAGCAGCTGCCATACTAGGAGAGACTAAAAAAGGCTGGGACTCTTCATTTTGGAAAGAAAAAGGCTATGTTAGTGATTCGTAAAATCATGAAGGGTATAGGCATAGGCCATAGGGAGGGCCGTCTCTAGGGGGGCAAATTGGGGCAACTGCCCCGGGCCCCATGCTTTGGGGGGCCCTGCGGAGCCAGGCGGAGCAGCTGCAGTCCCTCCTGCAGGGACTGCCTAGTGCTGGTGACTGCACCACTGTCACCTCTGTCTTTATGTATGGCTGCTTGCCACCCCCCTCCCCCCCACAACTGCCAGCAGCTTCTTTGCATCTGGACCCGGCACAGGCTGATTTGCCCCAGGCCCTGCATCCTGCTAGGTTCATCTCTGGTCATAGGGCATCTTTACAGGTGCTCCCGGGGGGGGCGGGGGTGCTCTCAGAAGTCGCTCTATTTAAAGCGCCAACAGTGTCTCATGTATCCAGTGTTCCACACTTTAAAATGGCAGCGGAGGTGCTTTAACTACAGCTCGTTCAATGAGCTTTAGTTAAAGTGCCTGCACCACCAATTTGAAGCTCAGGGATGATGAATACACATGATACTGAAGCTGCTGGAGCATGCCAATTAATCAAGTCTGCTCCGATGCATGCTAATTAAAACACATCAGAGCAGTTGTCTAGCACAAGCACTGGTGCCCAAAATGACTAGGGAACCGTTATTCACCAAATCTCAGAATACTAGAACTGAGGGGGCATCCACAGAAATTGCAGGAGGCAGGTTTAAAACAAACAGGAAGTTGTTAGAGGCAGCTAGTATAGCCAAGTTCAAAAAGGGACTATTCACGTGAGTGAGGATGTGAGTTTGGCACTAGACAAAGTGCTAAATCATTGTTTTGGAACAGGTGGGAATTATACCTGCTCATGTGACTATTTGGCTATACTTTTATCTCTGCAAGAAGATATAGTGGTTGAAGGTTGGGAATTTATCCACAACTGCTACAAAACCTGTTTTGTATTTTAAGATGAAATTGGATGTACTGTACAGTACAATACAGTACATGCTTCACCAGAGCAAATAAGATCCATTGATCTCCTTGTGGACGTTCAAACTGACACACGGATGGGATTCTGTCTAAACAGGGGCCTTGTGTGGACAACTTATTCCTGAACTGAAGTGAAGGTTTGAATGGGTCTCTGTCACATTTCTGTAAATATGTCCCCACATAGCATGGATTTATAATGCCCAGAGAAACGCTCCATCCAGATTTCTGCATAGGACTTTGTAACTAATGGAAGATATTCTGTTATAGACTTTACACAGAGCCCAGCAGATAGTGAGCTAGGAATCTGGGACTTTTTGTCAACGGTGTGTGACTATTCATATACTACCGACATGAACAATAAAGCAAATAACAGTGGCCACGTCTATGAGGCACTGACTGCGCAGTAGCCCCATACTATGCAGTAGCATGGTGTGACAAAACCATGATACAACGCTACTGCACAGTAGTATTAGGCTACTGCGCAGTAGAGTCACAAAAAAGGTGTTCATTGGCACTACTGTGCAGTAACTCAGGTTACTGTGCATTCGTTTAGTAGTTGTTTCTTAGGGCTGTGTGAAGCTTCAGTCCCTGATCTGATTTGGCAGAGATTCAGCCTGATTCAGTGACTGAATCTCCAAATCCAAATTGAATCAGAAGACCCTTTAATTTCTCCGAATCACATTGGAGAGATTCGGAAAGATTCGGAGATTCAGACAGAGACACAGCTTTAAATGTTTCTTCTACATACCTCAAGGTATCAGGCAGCTCATGAACACTGCGATGCTGGGGCACATGGAGTGTCCCACAGGAGCTCAAGGGGCTTTCCAGTGCATTTGGCAGTAGGCCCGGAAGTGGACCACAAACACTCCTGGTCCACTTCTGGGTCTGCCGGGGAGCATGTAGGGGGCCCTCCTGTAGCTTCCTGCCTCGGTGATTGGTGCCTTCTGGGTCTGGGTGGAGAACCTGGGGTCCCCCTGTGCCAATGTGTGTGCTCCCTGGCAGAAACACTTCCAGTCCACTTCTGGGTTTGCCACCGAGCATGTGGAGGGGCCCCCTGCACTCCTGTGGGACACTCCATGCACCCCAGCATCACAGCGTTCACAAGCTGTGCTGGTACCTTGAGGTATGTAGAAAAAACTTTTAAATCTGTGTCTATGTCAAAATCACTGATTCTTCGAATCAGCATCGAATCTTCAGATTCAGATTTGGCTGAATCGAATCAGGGACAGTGATCTGAATCAACTAATGGAATCACTGTCCCTGATTTGGTCCGAATCCAAATCGAATGAGGCCCACTTCGCACACCCCTACTGTTTTTACAAGTACTAAATAGATGTGCAGTAACGACCATGCAAGTGCACAGTAGAGTCTCACTTAGATACAGCCAGTGAGTCATATTAGCTCGTCTTAGGGCTTGGTGGCCAGAAGTTTCCAGTTGTCTAGGACACAACAAAGCAGACCTTTAACTTGCTCAGATTTCTCTGTCCTTCCCAGACCAAAATATCATTTGGATTTCTATGCAATTGCATCATGGAGTGATTCCCATGATCCCATGCTGCACTTGCACTGCTTTCCAGACAGCCTGTACCTAGAGAGCGTATTGCTATACAGAAAGAGTATTTGTATGCTTCCCTCTCTGATGGCATTTTGTCAACTCAGAACCACTACTCAAACTTCTGGCCATCTCCATGTTACTCTCTGGAAGCTTGTTTGTTATTAAGAAACCAAATGGCACTGGTCAAAAGTCTCTGCATTGCTGCATATCACTTTTAAAATATTCTGTAGTATACAGAAAGGTGGATTGTGAGTAGCGAGAAACTGCAAAATGACTGGGCTGTCCTATTGCTTATAATGTAACTGTAGATCTTTCTCTCACCTGAGTGATAGTAGATTTGAAAACAGAGCAAATATCCTCCTCTCCAAATCCTGTAAACAAATCCACAAGCAACTCAAATTCATTGCTGAGATATAACCAGTTGGGAGACTGGGAGCCCTCTTCTCAATGTGCTGCACCTTTAAATGACTAACTTTTCTTTACTCATTTGCTGAAAAAGCAGCTGCTTTGTTCTCAGAGCTCCTACAACCTATTACAAAGAAAATTCACTCTCCCTGGAGGATTTTGTTGCTATTTACCTTAATTTAAAAGGAAGTTTTAAAACAAGTATTTTTAGACTGAAAGCACATGGCTGTTCTTTGTGTTTGAGAAACAGAACAGCTACCATGGAAACAACATGTATTAACTCTTAACATTGCAAGGCAGCCATAACTATAAAAATGACTGCTGTCTCTTCATAAGCTACAATAAGACCTGTAGTCTGGTCTTAAGGTAAATACATTTTCACATCAACCTGTTTTGGTGCCCAGACTAATGCTGAGGTTAGGAGACTAAGTGTCATCTGAAAGCAGCTCAGCAGCAGGTCTTACTTTAGGGGTGAGGGACAGAGAGAGAGAGAGAATTTATGGTCAGAAAATGAAAATGGATTTTGAAAGGGGTTTACTTCACTTGTTATGCAAAAGTTACTGGTGCTAAATGGGAACAGAGGCCTCAGCTGGGAGAGGTTTCAGAAAAGATCGGGCAGTTGGCTATGGGTTTGGGAAAGTACTGTAAAGTCTATGAGGAAGATATGTCTGGGTTGACATTAGAATATTTTGTTAATAATCCAGTTCCTAAGATGTGGATGGCTTCATAGTTTCATAGTTGGTAGGGTCGGAAGGGACTTAAGCAGATCATCTAGTCGGACTCCCTGCCATGGGCAAGAAAGGATGCTGGGGTCAAATAACCCCAGCTGGGTGGCTGTCTAGCCTCCTTTTGAAGACCCCCAGGGTAGCGGCGAGCACCACTTCCCTTGGAACTTGGCTCCAGATCCTAGCCACCCTGACTGTGAAGTAGCGCTTCCTGATATCCAGCCTGAATCTACTCTCAGTCAGCTCATGGCCACTGTTACTTGTTACCCCCAGTAGTGCTCAGGGGAACAGGGACTCTCCCGTAGCCTGCTGGTCCCCCTTGGCAAGTTTCAAAACAGCCACCAGATCCCCTCTCAGCCTTCTCTTGTGGAGGCTGAACAGGTTCAGGTCCCACAGCCTCTTCTCATAGGGTCTGCCCTGCTGCCCCCGATCATGCGGGTGGCCCTGCTCTGGACCCTCTCCATGTTGTCCACATCCCTCCTGAAGTGTGGCACCCAGAACTGGACGCGGTACTCCAGCTGCGGCCTGACCAATGTCACATAGAGGGGGATTATCACCTCCTTGGATCTGCTCGTGATGCATCTATGGATGCATGACAAGGTACAGTTAGCCTTCCTGATCGTGTCCTCACACTGTCGGCCCATGTTCATTTTGGCATCAATAGTGATTCCAAGATCCTTCTCTGCCTCTGCGCTGACAAGAAGGGAGTTCCCCAGCCTGTAGGTATGGTGCTGGTTCTTCCTCCCCAGGTGCAGCACCTTGCACTACTCCATACTGAAACCCATCCTATTCTCATCCACCCACCTCTGTAACCTGTCAAGATCTAGTTGTAGCCTCTCCCTCCCTTCTAGCGTGCCCACCTCTCCCCACATCTTAGTGTCATCTGCGAACTTGAACAAGGCATTTTTCACCTCCTCATCCAAATCACCAATGAAGATGTTGAACAGTGCGAGCCTGAGGACCAAGCCCTGGGTAACCCCACTGCCCACATCTCTAAAGGTCGAATATGACCCGTCCACCACCACTTTCTGGGTGCGGCCCTCCAGCCAATTTGTGACCCATCTGACTGTGTAGGCATGGTGGTTGAGGCATCTCAGTGAATGGAGCAGGGGGAAAAAAGGGTCACTGAGACATTGGCTGAAGAGAAAAGAAAACACCACTGAACCCCAATTTAAGATTCTGGAAGACGAAGGGCCAGTTGTGAAGCCTAAATCTGGATGCTTTGCTGAGCCTTGTATAACAAAAAATTGTATTTACCCACTAATGCAGCTGCATTTGTTCTATCAGTGATGTAAGCACTGATTTAGACAGGACTTGAGTTGTTTTACTGCTTGTGAGCTTTTCAGAGTTAGATATCACAGTGGCAGATAGATGCCTAGCTTCTATCTTCAAGTGAAACTATTCCAGTTGGGAATAATGCATAAGAAAATGTCTAATGTAGATAGTTTTCCTACAAGTTTTATGGAAAAGCTGGGTCTCATAAAATCATTTTATCCTCCACAGTTAGTGTCTTGCTTTCCCCAAGCTCATCTGAAGTGGATAAGATCCCTCAAATGTGGATAAGCAAACCTTTCCCCAGAGATCTTCACTCAGACCTTGAAGCAGGCCTTTGAGCTGTACTGAAGTTTGGCAATATCCTCATCTAATCATACACTATTTCTCATGTTCCTCTGCACAGATAGGTTCCTTATGGGACTAGAAACAGAAAAAGCAAAATACCAGTACTAGACAGAAGGCTATTCACATGCTACTATTACCTTGACTAGAAACCATGAGTGCAGTAGAACTGAAATTATTTGTATCTGAGTGATTCACAACCCACATAGTTTGCAGCAATTGTCAAATTAAGGATGAGACTGTAGCAAGTGCTACATCCCAGGGGTAGTCATGATGCCCCCTTGTGGAGCTCAGCCCTTGCCAACCTGGTTCCCTTTAGGTGCTCTCCCTTTCACTCACCTGCTATACCTTGATGTTAACTTTTAAGGTAAGGGAGGCCCCAGGGCTTCCCACACCTGGTCTTACTCTTATGACTACAGGTACCAATGATCATTGCTTTAAGGGCTAATTACATGGTCTCCTCCCCAATACCCACTTCATACCTCACAGATGACATGCTAACACATGCCCTTCCTGGGCTACAGGCTCCCACCCCAATCTTTGCTTTTCCTGGGCTATGGTCTCCTTGGCCGCCTTGGTCACTATGACCCCCAGTCTTTGGCCTCTTGTTATGGGCCCTGGCCCTGCTCCTGGGTCAGATGAGATTCCTGGGCTCTTCTGGACTTGCCAGTCTCTAGCTGTGGCTCTGCTTAGCCTTCGGGTCCTCTCTGCGCCCTGGCCTCACTCCTGGACCAGCAAGACCTTCAGGCTCCCTGGCCCTTCCAGGCTACAGGCTGGGGCTGGGGTGGGGACTGGTGCCAGGAGCCCCTGCCTTTCCTGCCTGGGGCTGCCCATGGCACTACTGGGCAGTGGGTGGCACCAGTGATGTCTGCACAAGGCCCTGCAGCCCCACCTCCTGCATCATTTTCCCTTAAGCACATCCCTCTGGGGTAGAAAAGGGGATGCAAACTGGGCCACAGTGACCTGTGGGCCAGGGTGGGGAAGGGCAGGTATGCAGTGCAGTGCTAACAGGGTGGAAATGAGCATGCAGTGCAGTCTCAAGGTAGGGGTAGGTATGCAGTGCAGTGTCGTTGGAGGGTAGGGCTGACCATGCAAGGCGAGGCAGGTGAGCAGTG
>NW_017729001.1:719878-730925 GCF_001723915.1 Gavialis gangeticus | reverse complement strand
CTCTGGGGTAGAAAAGGGGATGCAAACTGGGCCACAGTGACCTGTGGGCCAGGGTGGGGAAGGGCAGGGGCATGTGTGTGTGAGGGATGGTTTGCCAAAATACAGGTTCACCCAGAATGTCATATTCCCTAAGGTTGGTTCTGCTCATTTTTACAAAAGGCTAAGGGTTACCCAACCCTGCAAAGTATTTGCTTCTACCATGCCACAGTTCTCAATAACAGAGGTTGATTTTGAGACATTTTATATTCAAGAAATATGTACATATTTCCAACTTTTGGTTATTTATGTAAGCTAAACTCAATTTTGGGGGGTAAAGCATCCACACCTGAGGATAGGAGGGCGATCCAAGCTGACCTTGACAGGCTCAGAAAATGGGTGGATGAGAACCTGATGGTGTTTAACACCAAAAAATGCAAGGTTCTCCACCTTGGGAAGAAAAGCCTGCAGCATCCGTATTGGCTCGGCAGTGCTACCTTGGCTAGGTGAAAGGTACTTGGGGGTCATGATTGACCACAAGATGAACATGAGCCTTCAATGTGATGCTGAGGTTAGTAAAGCAAGTAAAACCCTGGCTTGCATCCATAGATGCTTCTCAAGCAAATCCCAGGACGTCATTCTCCCGTTGTACTCGGCCTTGGTGAGGCCGCAGCTAGAGTACTGTGTCCAGTTTTGGGCTCCACAATTCAAAAAGGATGTGGAGAAGCTTGAAAGAGTGCAGAGGAGAGCCACATACCTGATCAGAGGTCAGGAAAACAGACCTTATGACGAGAGGCTGAGAGCTACGGGACTCTTCAGCCTGGAAAAGCGCAGGCCCAGGGGTGATCTGGTGGCCGCCTATAAGTTTATCAGGGGTGCTCATCAGGATCTGGTGGAACATTTGTTCACCAGACTGCCCCAAGGGATGACAAGGTTGAATGGTCACAAACTCCTCCAAGACCATTTCAGAATTTCTTTACTGTCCGAACCACCAAGGTCTGGAATAGACTGCCACCAGAGGTGGTTCAAGCACCTACTTTGAACACCTTCAAGAGAAATTTAGATGTTTATCTTGCTGGGATCCTATGACCCCTGCTGACTTCCTGCCCCTGGAGCAGGGGCTGGACTCAATGATCTTCCGAGGTCCCTTCCAGCCCTAATGTCTATGAAATCTATGAAATTCTAAGTCTCATAAGGTCCATCAAGTCCATCACTGGACTTCAGTCTGAACTTCTTCCCTCTTGTTGAATGTACCATTCCTCATTTGCTCTCTCAGTACAACTGACAGAGGAGAATCTGAAATACAGAAACATACCAATTGCATATCAACAGCTGCATATTTTTGTAGAACATAGATGTAAGATGAGTATGGGATGAGATGCCTTAAATATATTTGTTTTCAGGTACATTGTTAAAATTGTCAGGGAACGGTGGCCCCAAGGTCACGGCGGGCTGAGGGCAGGATCGGAACGAACAGGCGGGATTAGTGTCAGGAGTCTGAGTGGTATGTGGAGTTGTGTGGTTTCAAATAAAGTGGATTTATTTTACTTATGCTTTTGGAGTGTAGGCAGAAATCTTGCTTCAGTTACAGTTACAACAAACGACAACAAAGGAGACTGTTGGCCCACGGGGTTCCCGAGCTGAGCCCTTGCTATCTAGCCCGAAGGCTAGGGGTGGCTGCCCAGCTCGATAGTCCCAGGGCTGGTCAACAGCTTATTAATTGGGAGAACAGATAACAAAACTGTAACGCGTGGAACATCGTGACGCCAGTCCAAAGAGGACAACGAGAAGAGATGGTCAAAGACGGTGCCCAGGTCAAAAGCCAAGATGAGATGTCGATGTCGTAGCCAATGGTCGAGAATTGGGATCGTAGTCGAGGTCGAAAACAAAAATCAGGTCGGTAGCCAGAAGATCAGTACACGAAAATCGATACGATGTCGAAAACGAATTGTGAAACCACACGGTGAGAAGACTGATGGGCTAGGAAACCCAGCTGAGGAGCAGTCCCTGTGGGAACAGCGTCTGCTCTCAGCTCTGATCTCTCCTAGCGAGACAGTCCCTGCCAAGGCAGCCTCTGTTCGCCAGTCGAACGGGTGTCCCCGCTTGGGCAGGGGCTCATAAGCCTTTTGTATGAATTTAGTGGCCAATCAGGTTGCTAGGCCCGTAGAATTTTCTGGTCTAATTACATCATGTTCTTAGCAGAGCTGAGCATGCGTCTGATTAGATTGCTTCTTACCGAGCATGCTCATAGTTGGAAACTAGGTCAAGCTTGATTGACAAGCCTTCAGGTCACCCAGGGGGCACGTGCTGGGCATGCTGTGGAATTTTCCATACGCTGGGCTTGTCTGCGCATGTCAGATCCAACGCTCTCTGTATTATCAGCAGTCAATCAAAATTTTGCTCTGACAAAAATGAAAGAAGATTCATACAATTCCAATGCTAATTTCCCATCCTTTTCAGATGGGGCAGTAAACTTGCTATCATTGGACTATCCTTGTGTCTGAAATTGATCCACGTCTGTACACAAGCAATATAATCTCTTCCTATCTTTTCAGAAAACTAACAGCATCGCTTTTTCACTGGTCCTAACTCCTCACTGTCCTGAGATCTCTCCTCATTCCTTTTGTTCACACATCTTTAATATAACCAAAAACCTTTGGTTTTGTCCATGCAGAGATGTGATGGGTTAATGAAGTACAAGTTTTAAATGGCTGCAAAGGTCTATGTGAACAGTTAATTTTAGCTAAACTTAAATTAATTAGCAATCAGAAACAAATCAAAGACCCTCCTACAACAGAATTAAAATATCTACATGGGGGAAACCCTCTGCCTACCAGCCACATGTAAAACACTATGCTGATCCAGATGTTCAGAACTCATCCCATTGATGAGTTCTAAACATCGGAAACTACTAAATATGCTGCATAGAATAGCAGATTGGAAAGGTAACAAGCTATCAACGGGTACCCAAGAGAGCCAACCTTTCCTTTCTGTTTACAAAAAGATTCATGAGAAATAGATGGAACTCTTGCATGGTAAATCTCAAACTCCATGTACTGGTTTAGAAAGCAATGATATGGGGGAGGAATGTATTATGACTCATCTAGAAGTAGAAATCTGGAGGATGAGTCCATCTCATTCCCTACTAGCGATAAATCTATAGGGTATTTTTTTAATAAATCTTGATATTCGTGGTAAGATTTTTCTTTTTAACTATGACTGGGCAAGGAAAATCTCCAGATTGCATATTGCTGTGTCAATCCAGTGTCAGAGGAGAGAAAGAAAAACTTCTGGTATTAGGCTTCAGCTGATACTTGATTGCAGGTATAAACATTACAGGCTGCAGAAAGTCAGTCATAAACCTCCCAAGAGGGGCTTTACAGGGAAGGCTGACAAGGCAAGTTCAGAGCCAGTGTGTTACTCAGAGACATCCTGAGCAGCTAAAAATATACAACAGTATTTATGGAGAAAGCCAAAGGGAAAGCCAACTCAAAGGAAGGGGGTAGGGGAACATAATAGGAAAATCCCAGACTGCCCAGTTGAGGGAGATGATGTGTGTGTGTTTAAGCAGGTTAGCCACCTGT
The DNA here is from genome assembly GCF_001723915.1 of Gavialis gangeticus. Taxonomy (NCBI): domain Eukaryota; kingdom Metazoa; phylum Chordata; order Crocodylia; family Gavialidae; genus Gavialis; species Gavialis gangeticus. The sequence goes on along the minus strand of NW_017729001.1, from coordinate 727,365 downwards.
GCTGGTTACTGTGGCAGTAGGTTGCTCTTCACTCCTGATGCTGAAACTGTCTTTAGATGCAAGAGGGGTTGTAGACAATGGCCCATGGGAAACGTTACCCTACCATAACCTTTAATAATCTCTCTATGCTTGAGCAGCCCCTGCCCCTTCATAGCCACTAGTAAAACCTGATCCCTTTCATTAATAAAATTCCTACAATTCCTTCTTTCATGCATCTCAAAGCCATTCACAAGCAAGAATTAAGCCTCAGAACGCTGCTGGTAAGTATAGGTACCTCAGAACTTTGTAGGTAACTGTTCCTAGTTTACAGAGAGTTAAAAATCATATCAAGAAGTCAAGAGATTTGCCCAGAGTTACATGCACAGTCTATGGCAAAGACTAGAGCAAGATGTCATAATCACAAGTCTCAATCCCCCTGCTCTAACTGCTAGATCACATACAGCCATGGCTAGAATATGTTACTGGTGTTTGGACTTTTGAAAGCCTGCCTGAGCACCATTAAACATCTGGCCTCAAAGTGGGGATTCCTCTTACTCAGTTGGCAAGAAATGCCACCGTAAAATGTAACAGAAATTATTTTGTCTTGCAACAGCTTTCGTACTGGTGATTGTAAGAGGGCACCTGATATGGGGCCTGTTCTAGGAGGAAAGGGGATGTGCCACCGGGAGAAAAAAAAGAGGACTCACCTGCGGCCAGATCACAGCCAGAGAAGCAGGGCAAAGTGGAGCCCTGGGAACATAGGTGTTCCCAATGAAGTTCTGCCCTGGCTTTGGCAGGGTCACACTAGAGAGCAGGGTCAAGGCAGATTGGTTCCTGAGGGAGAAGCTGGAAGGTAAAAGGGATAGGGGAGAGGAAACAGTTTGCTCCTGGGGCTAGGGTCAGTTGGAGAAGATGGAGCTGAGACAAGGAGTGAAACTGGAAGGGTGAGCAGAGCAACTCCAGAATTAGGTACTTACTAGGGGCCAAGGAGCAGAAGTGACTTCCATGAAGAGTGGACAAGTGATAGTCCAGGTGAGTGCCAAACCAGGAAGGGGCTTCACCTGTGGGAGAGAAGACAGGAGAAGCCAGAGTGAGGAGCTGCAGGGAGGTAGGCAAACTCCCCAACCCTGTTTTCCAGAAGGAATCCAGGGAAGAGGCCCTGTAATGAACTGTAGGACTATATGCATCTGCTTGAATTATGAAAGAGTCACTGAGGCCAGGACCCTGAGGATTTAAGGGCCAGATCTCAAGGTCTGGTTGGCAGCAGGCTGCTGTTTAGTCCTCACTGGGGCTGTGAAGAAAATAGCTCAAGTTCAAGGGAGGACAGATGAATGCCTTGGGATAGTCAAGATAGAACAAGAAAGGAACAGGGGGATGCTTGTAACTTAGCTACTCACTTGAAAGGTGAGGTGAGAATGGAGGTCGGCTTCTACTAGTTACATAGAGTGAAACTGGCTAGGGTGTGCAATACACTTTAGAGACATGTTCCTAATACTGTTTGATTAGACAATAACTATTTTAACCCACTGATATAATGCAAAAGCCCCATGCAATGTTCAGCACCCCCAGGTGGGCATTTTATGAAACTGTTACAGTAGTACGGCTTCAGTCAGGATGGCAGTTTGACAAGGACTCAGAGAAACCTGTTTGCCTTTCAGCAGAGCAGAGATACTTTGGAGGCTGAGGGAGATGGGATATGACCTGCTACCTTTCATTTCTCTTCTCAAGTGCTCATCTATCTGGGAAAAACATTATGAGTATTCATACCCCTGCATTTGCTTTAATTGTATCTGGTGATACACTCTAATAATGTAAGGTCAAGCTTCCTATTATGATTTAGGTTTTTCTAAAGTGCCCATTACTAGAGTACCTTACCACCAAGTAGGCTGTAAATGTAGCCAAGCAAATGGGCTTAGTCACTTTAGTGAATGCAAGATTATGAGGCAATATAGCACTGAGTGAGACACCTTGACATTTTGGGACATACAAGGTAATTTAGAATTATCTCATCGCAGTGAGGAATCCTAGTGGAAAGGAGAACGGATTAGTGCCTAGACTTAGAAACCAGTATGGCTGGAATCTAGAGTTGCTTTTGCCACAGACTCTAAGGACATTTATAAACATGCTCCAGGAGTGGGGTGGGGAGGGGAAGCTTTAATTAGAGTGGCTCTGAGAGCCAATCTAATTACAACACCCAGAACATCTCATGTATCAGTGTCCCTGCACTTTAAAAATGGTGACAGGGGTGCTTTAACTAAAGCTTGTCAAATGAGCTTTAGTTAAAGCACCCCCACCTCCATTTTTAAGCACAGGGACACTGAAGCACAAAACGCTGGGGTCTGCTGGAGCACAGTAATTACCACGGCCCAGTGGACTCCATTAATCTAGTCTGCTCTGACGTGCTGCAATTACAACATGTTGAAGCAGCCTTGCTGCTCTTGTATAGGTGTCCTAAGGTTTCTGGTAGACATTATCCTTAAAACACGATTAACCAGATAATCCCATCTTAAGTAGTAGCCTGGCCCCATGCCCATGCAATGAATAGTGTGATAAAACAGGGAATAAGCCACAGTTATTATATAAAATTAATGCGTGTAATAATTTTGTGGCTGGTTCCCATTGCACCCAACTGATCAGCTGATCGGAGCTCCCAGCCTCTGAAGTGCATCAGAGTCAAGGGCTCCAGTGTGCCCCCAAGGTTGGGAGCACCAGTTAGCTGATCAGTGCTCTCCTTCTCTGGGGTGCACTGGAGCCCTTCACTCCAGTGTGCTCCTGAGTCTGGGAGCCCCGGTCAGTTGGTTGGCCTGGCCACACGTTCAATTTAAAGCATGAGAGAAACCAGCCACAAAGTTATTACACATATTTTGTGTAATAACTTTATGGCTTATTCCCTGGTTTATTGTACTGTGAATTGCATGAGCATATGGCTGGGTTACTGCTTTAGACTGGCATGTCCAGCCTTGGGAGCATAGTAAACCTAAGGGCTCCCATGCATCCACAAGTCTGGGAGTGTAGATCAGCGGACTGGTATTCCAAGCTGGGTGCACCTGGACAGTGCAGAGGAGCCTAGGATCATGAACCTGGGCTCCCTCTACACCAGCAATAGGGTGTGATTGGGATCTGATCTCCAATGCATGTGTGGCATGGCAGAAGGTGTGATTGTTGGGACCATGGATCAGATCCATTGTTCCTCTAATTGAATATCTGCCAGGTGCCTATGTGACCTTGAACAGATCACTGAGCCTCTCATTTTATTAGAGTATACACTAGGAATGATAACCTACCTCAAAGCTGTTCTGAGATCTAATTCCTTAATGTTTGTAAGACATTTTGAGATCTTACTGGGTGAAGGGCACAACTTTATTATTGTAATCATCCAAGCTACTCAACAGATTTCACCTGTGGTAAAGAAAGACCTTGGGTGAGTGCACTGCTAGAAAATGTAATGCTACTATTAAAGAACTATCCTGGGAGTGTGAAACTCATAGAATGAAGTCTAGAGTATAGAAAGAACTGGGCTCTGGTTAAGAACAACTGAGTGCAAACTTTCAAGTTACTGGTGCTATATAACTATGGAGCATCACATATATTTTGGATGGTATTGCAACAGTCTTTGTGATCTTAAGTGGTCCCAGATGGCTAGTCAGTCACATCATTAACCTGCCAGTCCCAGGAATGGATAACAGAGCTTGCTCACAAGTCAGGGTCAGGATGTAGGCACATGGGCAGAGCTGAGAGCCCAGCTAAGGTTTGACTGCAGGGACCTTTATAGAACAAGATGGGTACATTAACAAGGCCAAGTTGAAGAAATGTGGATGGAGCCTCTCTACAATCCATTTCATTCACATCAAAGCTAATCGGGCCTTATCTTCATAAGCAACAAATTCACACAAGTTCCAAAATAATGTGTCAACAGAACTGATTCTGCATATGACTGCGTAAGATCTTCCCTGCCCCCACTCAGTCAAATCCTTGGAGAGGATTTCAGTCCTTGTTTGCCTTCACTGTGGTTTCCTTGAAGTCTCAGCTGTTCGAGGGAAAGTAAATAGGTTTTAAAATTAATTATCAATTAAAATGAGGTTAATCGGCACCAGGCTAGTCATCTATTAGCTTTGTAAGTGAGACAGTCCCATCTTTCTGAAAAACCATAGAAGGAACAAGGCCAATAAGACTCAGCAACAAAGCCTGTTCCCTCATGACCCTTGCTATGTTTCGGAAGAGCAGCTAAAATAAGCCCTAATCCTCAGCAACATCAAACAGTGTTAAGAACAGCTATATTTAACCCTTTGCTGTGCTATGAATATGCAGTCTGGACAGCAGGATTCATATATTGCCCTATACAGTAAATTATGCTAGCTTTAACAAATTAAATTGGTGGGATTTTACTGCCCTACGAAACAAGGATTTAACTACTCCAGGAAGGCTAACTACTGTTCAAAATATTTTATTACTTATAGTAGATTCATGTACTCTGTTTTTTGGGGGGTCACAGATTGAGATTCTCAAAAATACAGCTGAAAGCACTTCAGTTAGCTACAATTCTTCCCTTATATGAATTGCCTGCCCCATACCTCTGTCAATTGTTTGTCTAGTAAAGAAATTTCCCAATAGAGACCAGTAGGACTGCATTAGCAAAATGCCAGAAACTTTGAGATCCATACCTAATTTGTATACACTACCTACAATATTAGATAGAAAGTAGATTAATGAAAAGCTTAGAATATTTGTTTGCCTTATGTTCACTGTTATAGTATTTTTACTGGTGACACATGCAGTCTATGAAAACCAAAACCCAAGATAGTCTCTGTCCTACTTTAGAGCAATACCAGGCATGGACTTTGACCTGAAAAAAGTATTCACCTTTATAGTTAAGAGAAGCCTTCTGAGCAGTCATTTAACTAATGTCTGTTTCCTTATTTGTAAAACAGGAAAAATGCTTTCACTATGGAAATTGTGAGGCATATAATTGTTTGAGATCGTTAGAAAGCAGGAGTTGAAGAATGCAAAGTATATAGGGTTCGATCCAAATGCTACAGATATCAATAGAATGACACCTGTTGATTTCAAATGGCTTTTTGTCAGGCTCCTCACAGATGAGAGGATGTCTGTGGACATAGAACAAGAAGCTTCACGTAGCCCCTGGACTGCATGGGGGAACATCCTTCTCATCCTCTAGGGCCATGTCTATACTGACTCACTGGTAAGCCTGGGACTGCCATTTAGCGCATCTACACGAGATGTAGTAATGTGCAGTGGCCTATTTTACTGCACATTAGTGCATCATGGCAAAAACCATGCTAGTGAGCTAATGCACAGTAGAATAAGTTTACTATGCATTAAGCATAAAAAAAACCCTTCACCTTTGCTACTGCACAAAAGCATGGACTAATGCACCTGTCTGCAGTACCTCATATTAGAGGTACTAAATTTAATGCACAATAGGGGGCAGAATGGACATGCCCTTGGCCTTTTCTTGAAAGCTTAGTACTTGTTATAATGAGGGAAAGAGATTTTCAAAAGCACAAATGACAGTTATCCAATTCCCATGGATACTAATGAAAATGGGGCATCTTACACCCTTATGTGCCTTTTAACACCTCCTTGGAATCGATACTGGACTTCAGAAAAACTCTAAGACAAGAGTTTAGGAGCTGCAGTGTGTGGGTAGAGGAGACTCTTGTATATGCTAAACCTGATTATCTTCTACTGCTCTTCATTGCTTTCTAATCCGGGAAGCAAAATTAAAATAGCCATGGCCCCCATCTTAAGCATCCCTTTGGCCTCTCTTTCCAGCAATTCTTTCCATCCCCATTTCAAAAGATCTATTAGTAGAGATAGTGTGTGCATGCACTAGACTCTCTTTCAAAATAATTATTAAAAAAGGAAAAAAAGACACAAGAACAATTTGTTCCAATCTGCTACTACTGCAAGTTGTTAGAGAAAGGCTCAGCTGTCACTGCCCTAATGGGCTTTATGCAAAAAGCTTCCTGCCAAGAACTGACATGTATTGCTGAGCCCTCCCCTTTGCTGAAGCTGGGAATGGGACTTGAAATAAATGGGGTTAATCTATATGATCCAGAGAATGGCATACCAGAGGACTCATAAAAGCAATAGAGTGCAAGATTGAAAAACCTTAATGCTCAGCTATGCACAAGGTGAATCTGGCCCTTACTAGTGATTAGGAGATACTATGGAGAAGCCTTGAGGGGCAGAGTTTAATGAGTCATGAAGTGTGTACACAATGGATATGGAATCAATTAACAGGATGGGAAGGCAGTGAGCTCTCTGGATTTCTCTCACACAGTGCCTTTACTCTGAGGAAGGGAGGCAGACAGAAAAAGACAGTGAGTTTGTGGTTGTGGAGAGGAAGGCCATATCAGGACCAAAGTTCAAACTCAGTTAAAACCACAGAGAAAAGTCAGTTTTGGTAGCTTTGATCTGGCCCGTAGGAGATCCATCTTAGGTGCCATATGGCCGTCCATCACACAGTATCTGGCTGCCTGGCATATTGCAAAACCACTCTGCAATTTGGTCAGATTAGTTTAAACGACAATCTCTTTTCAAGAGAAATCCTGGCATCCAGTAATGAAGGTATTACAGAATAGGACTGAGCTGTGTTATGAGTGTGGGAGACAAGGAGGAAGGGAAAGAGAGTCTGTAGTAAGATAACAAGAGGATAATATAGCGCTCAAGATTTGAATAGAGGTGAGGGTGAGATACCATAGACAAATTGTGTTGGATGGAAGTTTGTACAATGCTCACTTACAGCAGTTATGTTAATTCTCTCTCAGAACCCCAGAATTGCCACTTCAAAATTAAAACGAAGAGGCATATCTCTTGAACAATTTGATTTGCTCTGAGATCTCAAGCAACTAAGGCAGGAGCTGGAAGGCAGATGTGTATACCTGGAATGCCAATGTGACTTGAATTTCTGTATCCATTTATTGTCTCAACAAGTAGATTTGTAAAATGAAGCAGCAGAGAGGATGGGGGAGGGGGCAGACAGCATTGTGGCTGTCCAACCTTCATTTTTTTTTTTTTTTTAATATTGTATTTAGTACTGTGTGCATTTCTGATATCCATGATACTGTAAGCATAATCTTAATTTCAAACACTGCAGTTGAGAACTAGGGGAGGCTGCTCCTTGATTTCGAAGCTCAAGATTTTTGAGCATGGCTATGAGTTTATAAACGAAAAGGCAGAAGCAAGGTTAATTCTTATTTATGTGGGATGATAATCCCTTGGTGTAAGGCAGCAGCAGGCAATTATTTTGGCTGGAGGGCAACTTAATGAGTTCTGGTGAGCTGTCAAGGGCCACAAGGGTATCCTTGCCCCTTGACAGGTGCCCTGCCCCCTAGTCACCATCTTGGGACCAGAAGTCATGCCCCCTAACCTTTGCCACTGGAAACCCCTCCCCTTGCTCCCAGAAGTATTCCTTTTGGGAAGGGGGTATGCCACCTCAGAACTAGAAAAAAACAAATTATATACTAAAAATCAAACATCCACAA
>NW_017729001.1:714371-714878 GCF_001723915.1 Gavialis gangeticus | reverse complement strand
GTGGGGATGTGTATGTATGTAGGGTGTGTGTGTGTGTGGATGGGTGGGTATGGGGGGTTTGTGGGGATGTGTGGATGGGTATGGAGTGTGTGGGGGGCTGTGGGGAGGGTGGCTGGGAGTGTTTGTGTGGGTGTGTATGTGTGGTGGTCTGTGTGCACATAGCAGTTGGTGGGGCTCCCCCCAGAGGCATGCGGGGGGCTATATGGGGGAGGGAGAGGGTGGAGGCAGTGTTTGCATATAGGGGAGGATGTGGTTGTGGGGATTGTGGGGGAAGGTATGAGAGTATGGTGGGGTGTGCATGGAAACCCCCTAAGCACACCCCCTTAAGCTGGTCAGTACCCCGTCAGCTGCCTGGGCTGCCTAGAAAGGCAGTCCCACCGCAGAGCTGCCCAAACCCCACTGAGTGCCCAGGAGGTGGCAGGATGCACCACAGCCAGGTGGTGTCTGGGCCAGGTGGGACAAAAGGACCCACCATGGACAGACAAAGCCCCTCCATATTTTACCCAT
>NW_017729001.1:713658-714134 GCF_001723915.1 Gavialis gangeticus | reverse complement strand
TGAGTTCTGGTGAGCTGTCAAGGGCCACAAGGGTATCCTTGCCCCTTGACAGGTGCCCTGCCCCCTAGTCACCATCTTGGGACCAGAAGTCATGCCCCCTAACCTTTGCCACTGGAAACCCCTCCCCTTGCTCCCAGAAGTATTCCTTTTGGGAAGGGGGTATGCCACCTCAGAACTAGAAAAAAACAAATTATATACTAAAAATCAAACATCCACAATAATGTGTTTATTTGTTTTTTTTAAATTTTGTCCTGATTTGTGTGTGTATATAGAGGTGATTGCATAACATCTCAAAATGAAGTCTAACTCTTGTGTACTAGAGGGGGTGTGGAGGGTGGGGGGGTATGAGTGGGTGGGTCTGGGGTTTGGGGGAGTGTCCAGAGGAGCCCACATATGCATCTTTCAGCGTCTCAAAGGAGTTTGAGGAATGAGAAAATGTTACCCATGCTGCATATTTTTTACTCCTGGATAGCCAG
>NW_017729001.1:677169-708658 GCF_001723915.1 Gavialis gangeticus | reverse complement strand
CAGGTGGGACAAAAGGACCCACCATGGACAGACAAAGCCCCTCCATATTTTACCCATCCCTGATGTAAGGCCTTTTCTACATTAAAAAACAGTACTACTGTACCTCCATGTCACAGGGCACTAAGGTGCCTGCTCCTCTAAGAGCAGAAACAGCTGAAGAAAAGAGCCAGACAGAAGCCCACAGGTGCAGGTTACCATGCCAACAGGCTAATGAGCAAATTAGCCTGCACCTGCACCTGGTCAGCTGACCAGAAGAGGCAGGGCCCTGGGCATATATAAACCCCAGTGCTAGGACTAGAGGGGAGTTCTCTGTCAGCAGCCAAGGGGGAAGGAGCGCCCAGAGAGGAAACTCACCAGAGAGTTGGGAGGCTTGGCTGCCTGTTCTACTCTGGGTAGGATTAAAGGGCTCTAGAAGCTCACCAGAGACCCTGGCTTATAAGGCACTTAGTGCTGGGAGTTTTAGAAGAACAGAGCACACCCTGAACTGCTTATATTATGTTATAACCCAGGGGCTCAGATTTTTAGTTGCTGTTTTACCAGTGGATTAGGCTGAGGCTACTGGGGAAGGAAGAGGCCTCACTGGGGGTCCCATGATAGTGTGGGGTGCCGAGAGAGGTGGCTTTTAGTCATTGCTGGGCTTTCTGCAGCCCCAAGTTAAATTAAGGCCTTGGGGGAACGATGAGTGAATGCCATCTGCGAAGCTTGGGGCATGGTAAAGGGGTGGTTTTGGAGCCACGTCTCTAGCTCATAAGGCTGAGGGTGTCTATGAGTCATCCATTTTGAAGTGGGATGCCAAAGGGCTCTAAGAACCTACAGGGTTCAGTGGGGTTCAGCAAGACCATGTCCACAACACAAACTCCAGGGCAGCCTCCTGATTTTACTAAAATTACCAGCAAGATGTAGTGGGAGTGAGAGAGGGTGCCTGTTGGGCAGTATTGGCATAGTCAAGGAGCCCTAAGGGTATCACGGCCATCCCTGGGGACCCCATCCCACGACACTCCAGTAGAGTTGATGGGGCATAATTTGCCTAATGTAAAGACATTTTTACTTGTATAAGGGTGCTTTATACAAGCAAATGGGAAAGGAATTCTTTATATCTACTTCTTTATGGGAAAGGAAATACAACATACCAATATAAAACACTTTTTATACTACTCTAATTGCATCAGCAACAGAGTTCATACTACTTTGAACAGTTCAGCAGAAAAATTACAACCCTAACCAAATAGTTAAGTTGCTGTATGACCTGCATGTAGATAAAGGAATAGAAAAAGAGCTTAGATTCTTGGACTGACCATCCCTTTTAAGTTAATTTATTCATTCATTCCCAGACCTGTAATGAGGTATGTAGTGCCCTCTAGTGTCATAATCTTCTGAAATGCATCATTGTCTGGTACTTGACTTTTTCAGTTCTTTGTGGGGCACTTTCTAACAGCACTTGCATAAACCAGCTGTAAGTCCAGCACTTGAGGTTAAAACTGTCAGCTATAATATCCCCACTACAGCCTGCTCAGTCTTAAGGATGGGGAAAGAGAAGACTTCTTCTATCTTCTTCTTAAGAGAATCCTATTACTCTGGTGGCCACTGCAAAAAGTGTTGGCGGGTTATGCAAAGAGCCCTATGCAGCCCTTCTCAGTCAGAACAACAGCTGCTGTAATGTAGCACCAATAAGGGGAAGAGTACCACAGATGGCTTAGATTTTGGCTGGTTAATGATTGGCCCTGGGGGCTCTGAAAGGAAGTCTTGTGGGGATAGTGTTTTTGTATGCTGGAACCTAATGGTGAGAGGCATGAAAATGGTGTGGGGGGGAATTGGGTGTCACCAGCAATGGTGCAGAGAAAATTGGAAGCAAGCAGGAAACAGCTATCTGAGGGCAATTATTCCCCATCTAGATTGACAGTGGTCATTGAAACCAAGCTCTCCAGTTCAAGTTACAGGTACATAGGGTGTCTATACTTGTGCTCTGACGTATTCTAATTGGAACACATCAGAACAGACTCTGTTCATTGATACTGAACTGCTTTCTAGTTAGAATGCTCTAGCATCACCTCAATGTCATGTGTATACACCTCCATAGGCGTAAAATTGGCCTCTGGGGCACTAGAACTAAAGCTTGTCAAATGAGCTTTAGTTAAAGCACCTTGTAGCCATTTTTAAATGTATGGGGGATTAATATATGTGATGCTGTGAGGTGTTTTAATTAGAGTTAATTAAACTGATTTAATTAAAAGGCTTCCCCCCACCTCCAAGCATGTGTATAGGCAGCCATAATCCTTAAACTTGGGTTACCCTGTGTTCATAGTTTCCATTTGTTGCCATGCCTATAAGTCCTATTAGTGGGGGATGATATGTACACACTGAAGGGCTTTAGAACAGCAGATCTACAAAGCTGAACACAGTTAGAACATGGTTCCTTGCAGGACCCCAGACCTCATGACCTGGATGTTATTCATTAAGGATCACAAGGCAACTTTTGTAAGGGTAAAAGCATTAACTCCCGTGGTCTTGGTCACCCTAGACTCAGTATGATGTCATATCATGTCCTAAATGGTTGTGTAGGTACTGTGAACAAATAAATGGAACATTCATTCTACCCAATGGAGGATTTAAGTGCTCTATTTATCCAAAAGTATAGGTTATTCTCAGTATAATTAGTGGAACTGTGCAGGTATCAGATAATGAGTAATGCCCTGGTTCTCCGCCAGACATTCAGGCAGGGGTTCCCATTGCCTTCTTGTTGGCAACAGGAGCAGCATCACTGTACACAGACATGTTTCAGTCACACAGATAGTTTCCCTAAAATGTGTAGGTACACAATGTGCATGCAATAGCTAATGCAAACATACCTGGATGTCTATCAAAGGCTATCTCTAAATGACTCTGGCTTCTACATAGCATGACAAACTGATTTGGAAAGCTGGAACTTCACTGAATGGCCAGCATTTCTTTACATCTTCCAATAGTAGCACTGGCTGTGAGGGAGTAAAGCAGGGGTGAAAAGAAAAATCCTTATAGTGGCAAAATACCCTTATCTTGGTTGCACCTTTTGTATCTGCTGGAACGTTCATGGTTCAGAACTTACGTCAAGCAGTAACTGCTGGAACAAATTCTCTGGGGGCAGTTTATCCCATGGGTGTCTGCTGCAGAGTTTTTGTACTTCCCTTAAAGCACTGATAGGATGCCAAACTAGAATTACCACTAGCCTGATGCAGAAGGTGATCCCTGCATTCGCACTGGGATCCCTTTTTCAAAACCCTAATTTCTGATTCTCCAGCTGTTTTAAGTTGGTCACATTACTCTTATGGACTTTTACATATTGACGGCTGAAATCACATACTGTTTTTAACAGGCTTTATTAGAATAGCATGCTTTGTAGCTCTTCCATAATAAGAGGGTTACATGGTAGTATGCTGTCAGTCTCTCTCACCTGACAGTTCAAGGAATAGTACAATATTGAGGAACAAGAATGAGACCTATGGAAGGAACATATTCATTACCTATGAATCTGCTGCAACTAGACTTCATTCAAGCTTTCATTAGAAATGTATAGCCATTCTGGGTTTAAAGAAATGAGTGAAGGATGAGACTAAGAAATGTTTTTGGAGCACAGGGTACACTTATGAAAATTCTCATTTCTGAAATCCTTATAGCAGAAGTAAATCAATGTAGTGCTTTCTTTTTGAGTGTACAAACAGATTGAAACTCTGTGAGGCTGGAATTCCCCCACTAATTTAATTATTGTGCTAAATGTAAAAACTTGACATTTAATGCTAACTCTTTAATGGTGATGGGTGGCAGAAGAGTGTAGAACTAGAAATTACTGCAAGAAAAAATATACAAAGGGAAGAAATGGGGTATGAAAAATAGTGGGGGAAGAGATAAGAATACAGGGCACAGATAACAGTAGTTTTGAAAGTGAAGCAGACTTTCTCACCACGTGAATCTGAACACAACAACAAAATGCTTAACAATAATAGTTATGATAAAGATTTATAGCTGGGATTTTTAAGCTACTTGCTATATTCAAATACTCTGTTTCTAAAGAGATGTGTATACTCAAATCCCATTAGAAACTGGACGTTCAAAACCTTTACCCAGCTTTGAAAGTCTCACACTAAAGATGTAGTTACTACATAAATACTGTATTCTGCCCTTGATGTTTGTTCAAGTCCCCCATTAATAGCAGTGGAAAGTCTGAAAGGAACTGAAATTAGCATGTGTGTATATATACAACCTGGCCCACAAACTGTAATTAAAAGCAATATTTGGTCCTCTTCATAGACATTTCAACCTTCTGACATTGTTTATCACTATATTTTATTTTGTTGCTCTTTTAACATAATGATAATTGTGAATGGCTTGATATGGATCCAATTAGAAAGAGAAATCAGTTGACTTTAAAGAACAAACAAACAAATTCCTTCCCTTCTAATGTCCTCCCCTTCAAAGAAAAGGGGAGCAAAACACATCTTTCAAGAAGTATTACTCGCAAGCCACAACTAAATGCTCACTTAGGCCCCCATCTATACATTACACTGAAGATGTAATTAACCAGTAGGGGTGTGCAAAATGGGCTGTATTCAATTTGCATTCATCCTGAATCAAGGACAGCAATTCAATTCTTTGATTTGGATCACTGTCCCGATTTTTGATTTGTCTGAATTCAAAGCTGAAGATTTGATGCTGATTTGGAGAATCAACGATTTGGCTATAAACAGCTTTAAAGGGTTTTTTTCTACATACCTTGAGGTACCAGGCATGGCTCATGAACACTGAGATGGTGGGGTGGATGGAGCATCCCACAGCAGTGCGGGGAGCTCCCCATGTGCTCGGCAGTGGATCCCCCTATGCCCCTCCAGCTCAGGAATTTGCCATGGGGGGACCCTGGGTGCCCCCCCAGAGCCAGGAGACGCCAGGGGCTGGGAAGGTGGTCCCCTGCATGCTCCTCGGCGGACCTGGAAGTGCTTCTGGTCCACTTCCGGGTCCACCACCGAGCGCGCTGAGGACCACCCCCACCCCCCTGCCCCTGTGCTCCCATGGGATGCTTCATCCACCCCACCATCGCAGCATTCAGGAGCCACTTGGTACTGTGAGGTAGGTAGAAAAAACATTTAAAGCCGTGTTTATGTCCAAAGCATCAAATCTCTCCGAATCAATTCAGAGGGTTCCCATTTGATTTGGAGAGATTAAAGGGTCTCTTGATTTGTTTTGGATTTGGAGATTAGGCTGCTGAATCAGGCCAAATCTCTGCCAAATAGTCAGTGACAGAAGCTTCACGCAGCCCTATTAACCAGCTAATCACATCTTAAGTTGCAACCCAGGCACACATTCAATCAATTAATTGATAAAACAAGGAATAAGCCACAACATTATTCCACAAAAACTGTTTAATAAAACCTGGTGGCTTGTTCTTATCATGCCATTAATTGAATGTGTGGCCAGGTGCTCTGGTGGCTGGAAGCTCCATCAGCTGATGGGGCTCCCATCCATAAGAGTGCACCATAGGCTGCCACAGCTGTGAGTCCTGCAGCTGATGGGACTTAGAGGTGGACTCTCAGCCATGGCAGTGCATGGGGCACTCCCATAGCTGTGAGCCCTGTCAGCTGTGGGCTCTCAGCCACAGGAATTTGCTACTTACCAGTGCAGGAAAAGCCTGGGACTGTGATTTCCAGCTTCCCCTGCACCTGTAATAAGGCATGATTGGATCTGATGCTGGATCCCACAATCATGCCTCCTGCTATGCAGATCCTATCACACCTTTACCTGAATATCTGGAAGCCAAGTTCAAAGCTGAATACCAGGTTCAAAGCTTATGAAAAACCATGTTCATCAAAAACATACTTGGGATTTATCGCTACATAAAGTTGAACTGAAATAAGTAAGCGAGCTTTAAGATACTTTTATTCCAAAGGATGTGTGTTGGCACATAGACTTGTATTGAAATAAACAGGGGTGGGAATTAATGAAGACTTAGTTATTTTAGTTGTACTTTGTGTGTAGTTCTACTTCTGTTACTTCTGAATCTCCAGTAGAAGAAGCAAATGAACCTTACTTCCAAAGAAGGTAGCTAACAAATATTGAGATGTGCTCAGGATCCTACTATGCAAGAAGATCTAAAATCCATCAGGCAGAATCACTTACCTCATTCAAATAATAACAGGAAAAACTCAGTGGCATTCATCATTTTCTTTTAAAATGTCAAATGAAGAATGCAAGACTGATAGCCTAGCAACATTGTTGCTGCTGTCTGTCAGCAACTCATTTAATCAATGGAGACATTTATTCTAATAATGTCTTGGACTCCATTTAATTTCCATTACATCATCTTTTTTTCTTAGTAAAACTGCATACTGCTCAGGTTTACAAATAAATGCTTTACAGTTAATCTCTCTCCTTTTTCCACCTTCCATTTTTTCCTACAGTTTATACTTTTAATTTCATGCAATCTAATGTATCCTTTGGATAAGACTTTAAAAACTAAAATATCTACATAAATATTGAAATTTGTCCTGGTTCCCTGGTTAAGATTTTGCCCCCACATACTATTCAGAATATTATACTTGCTTTGTCACCTTTCTCTCCTCCCCCCACCCCCCAACACAGTAATTGAAATGCAGCTGTGAATTATTACTACTTCTGATGTGTTCCATTCTTCCTATCTCAGGTCTTTGGTCTCTTTCTCTACCGTTTACTCACCTTCCTACTCTAACACACACTCCAGGAAACTACACTGGAAACCAAGAAGAAAAATAATTCCAGACTACAAAAGGTAAATGACAATAATTTATTTGCTGTATTGCTCACTCAAGCTTTAGTAGATCCTATGAAAGCAAAGAAAAGAATACTCTCTATTATTTAAAGTAGGGATGTAATATATTTTGGAAGACTGGCAGCAGATTATTGCTCATAGCCTAACAGCTCTTCCTGAAGGATTATCAGCCTTCTCCACTACTTACTCTCTATGAAATGAATTGGAAGAAAGGGATGTACGAAAGTAATCTTCCTTAGGTGAATGATATTATCTTCTGATACACAAATACAACCTAAAATAGAAAGCTAAATACAGATGAAGTGTGCTCAGAAAGAATAGAGGGGAGAGGAGGAATAAAAAAAGTAAACACCAAATTGGAAACAACCAAGAATATTTCTTCATTGAAAAGCAACTCTTGTGACTAATTACTTTATAGCCATTCTGATCCTATCCCTGATCTAAATATTGGCAATTTCATCTGGAAAAATTGAGTTATGATTCTGATCTCCATATTCTTTAGTTCTACTTTTAGATACTAATTTTCCTGTGTTTTAGTTCAGTAATTAATGTGCCAACTAGCTCTCATTTTATATGTACTGATTTAAAATGGATTCTGCTTTAGCTGCTATGTTCCCACTTATTAGAGGAGCCTGGAAACAAACACAAGTGGATACTGTTGCAATAGGAGTTCTAAACTGTACCTGTGTTTAGAGACCCAGAAACTGTGCTGCTGTTCTGTGGTGGTGAAGTTTTCAGTTTGGAAAACCCTGGAATTTTTTTCCTTTGACTTCAAAAAAGGCCTTTTGTGAAGGAACTCTAAATTGGTGTTTGGGGGGGGGGGGGCTGATCTTTGGCTCTTCAACATAGAAACAGTATCTGTGCTTGAGCTCCTATATAATTGCCTGGGTTTTTAGTTTGTTATATATTTTTTACTAAGGTGCTACACTTAAGTTGTTCCCTGACTCTCTTATCTATGACCAAACGAATGGTGCAGAGCCAATCTACAGGCTTGATTGGGCTCTGTACCACCCCTGTGCATGGGGATCAGGTCCTGCATCACCTCCACGCAGACCCTACCTGGCCCCTGCCCAGCTGGAATTGGACTCCAAGGGCCCTGCCCTTGGGGAGATTGGGCTCCAAGGCCTCACACTGTTTTTTGTCTTCTCTGTGTTTTATAAGCCCTGGGAAACGCTTTGTTTTTTATAGCCTGCAAGAGTGTGTCTTTCAAGGCAGGAAAGCATTTCAGATAAGAAGCACATTATTGATGATGGGTGAACTGTATTGTTCTGGGGGGGTGGGAAACCAAAACTTTTAAAATGCCAGACCAGGAGTTGGAAAAAGCCCAAGCTTTTTGCAGCAGATGCTGCAAATGGCTCTTGGAGTTTCGATAGTGCTGCATAGATATTCAGACAGTATAGACATATTCAATACACAGTGGAGAGCGTTTAAATTCAAGAGATTTACAGTAACAGGGGACACTGGGTTAACTACTATAACTACTATAAGGTGTTGTGCAGATGGCCACTGTTATGTGCATGTCAGTTAAGGCTTAGTAACCTGAGTGTCCAGTTTGCAAGGCTCATACTCCCAAAGATGCCCATCTTTCTCCGGCTATTAGCAACCATGTAATTTACTGGCTGTGTATTTCTGGAGGAAGCGTTTTAAAATAAGTGAAGTTCCAGACACTTTGCAAAGAGAATAGGGATCTATGCAGCTCCAGCTTTGCTAAAGTCAATGCAAACTACAAGGACTAACTGATAACAAATACAATTCTTTCTCAACAAAGATATGCTACATTTCATGCTAGCAAGACGTTCTTCTCTAAGACTGCAGGTCAGATAGCTGTAGACTACCAGTTGGTATGGAACTTGTGACTGCTCTCTGCCATCAGTAGTAGCCTGAGTAATGACATCTACAGCTGTGAACTCATCTGGGCTCTTCCCCAGGACCAATAAGGCTATGGTTGTGGGTTCTTTCTCAACTCAAATCTGAGCCCTTGGCTGGCTATGAATAACCTAGGCACTTTAGAAAAAGATCAACAGGAAGGTTTCAAGCCTAATGCCTTCGGTCCTTTCCAAGGCTGACTTTTTTTTTTTAATGAAAACTCTTTGCATTTAACACTTCTATGTCTCCCTACCAACAAGTGACTCACCAAGCTATGGACCTGCCATAGCTGGTTCCCCTTTCAGGAAGAGTTGTGTTTTTCTTGTATGGCCTCTGTTTTCCTCACTCTCAATCTTGTAGAATGCACTATATACAGTAGTTAGATCATAGGGCTGTGCAAAATGGCTATGCTTCGATTCGGTTTCAGATTCAGCCGTTTCGGAGGGCAGTGATTCATTTCAGATCACTGTCCTGTTTCATTTCGGCCAAAATCTCCTCTGAATCTGTTTTGAACAGCTGCAAGCTTTGCACAGACCTACTGCCCAGCCAGGTGGGGCTTGGGGCTGGAGGCTGCAGTGCCCCAGTGGGGAACAGGACAGGACTGTGGGTGGCTTGTCCAGGGGGGAAGGAGGGCCGCTGCCCTCCATATAGGCAAGGAGACCCCCACACAGATCTCCGATTCCTGTTGCAGGGTAAGGAAATAGCGCTAAGTGGTGAGCAAGCCTCCTGGTCCCTGCCACGTGACTTGGCTCTGCAGGGAGCAGAGATCCATGCTGGGGAGTCCCCTCACTGCCACTGCCCACCTTGTGCTGCCCCGGCAATGTGGAGCTGTGCAGGGCAAGCAGCAGTGGTGAGGAGAACCCAGCATGGATGTCTGCTCCCTGTGGACCCAGGTCGCGCAGCAGGAACCAGCACTGCCATGCCACGCAACCTGCACAGCAGGGAGCAGCGATCTGCTCTGTGGGTCTCCTCGCTGCCGCTGCCCGCCCTGTGCAGCCCCAGATCTCTGCTCCCTGTGGAGCCAAGTTGTGCAGCAGGGACCAGCACTGCCCTGCCATGTGACCTGGCTCTGTAGGGAGCGGAGATCTGTGCCATGGGTCTCCTTGCCACCACTGCCCACCCCATGCAGTCCCAGGTCACTGGGGTAGTGTAGGGCAGGCAGAAGTGGCAAGGAGATCCCTGGTGTGGATCTCCCTCCCTGCAGAGCCAAATTGTACAGCAGAGCAGCAGCATACAGCTGTTTTCCCTGCAAGCCCAGCTCCAAAACTCCAAAATTTTCTGAAACATTTCGGATTCCTTGTTTCATTTCAGAGCCTTCCATTTTGATTTGGATTTGGTGTTTCAGGAGCCAAAATGACCTGAAACACCTCCAAAATAAAATGGTTGCTGAAATTTTGCACAGCCCTATTGGATAGCTACATCTGATTCTATATATATCCTTGTATATCAGTGGGAGCTTTACCAGCTTTTTCAGTGGGCGCATCTACATGGGCTATTAGGCTAGGGACAGGCATTACACACAAACTGGTTTAAGTGATCAGAAACTAACTTAAACTTATGACAGAACAGAAATTCACTGCACATAAACCAGTTTGAAAATGGCGGAAACCATTTTGAGATAAACCTGTTTGAATGTAGTATCAGACTTAACTGATTTGGGTCAAAATGTTTTATGCAATGTGCCCCAGGCCCCTTCCCAGTTTAGATTAAACCTGAGTCTCCCAGCATTCCAAATGCTTTGCTGGGTGGGGCTCTGCTGCAGCCAAGGAGGGCTGGTCCCACCCTTCTGCTCACTAGCTGCAGCTCTGGCAGAGATGGCAGGCACAGCAGTGTCTGCCTGGCTTCCTCCTGCTTCCCCACTCCCTGCTCAAGCAGGGATTTCCCCCCTCCCCTCTGCCTTACACAGACATGTCTCAACATTAGTTAGCTTACCACATGCTGGCTATGGCCTGTACTGTGAGAGACAGGACAAAGGCAGACCAGACAGTGAAAGTTTAGGGCTCTTTGGAGCTAATCAACAGGTAGCTGGTAACGTCCCTCCATTCCTTCCTTGGAAAAAGTTGTTTAAGAAGAGCTTGAATGAATGAGAGAGGCTTTGTTTTGTTTGATGGGGTGATAAATGCTAACAACTCACTGCTATGTAACTCGGTGCCCTTTTATCAACTCCCTGCTGACCCCCTTGCTGGTCAGGGGGGGACCCCTCCCTAATCAGAGCATTCTGCCAGAGCCAGGCCACACACCCCTTGGCTCAGCATTGTGGAAGGGAAGGGAGGGCTGTTCTAGCACCCCCCAGCTTCTAGCCTGAGTCTCACAGCAGGCGTGTGCCAGCATTTCTGGATTGAAAAGGGAATGTCTATCCACCTCCAAATCGGTTCAAGCTTTGCAGGTTAGACTAACCTGCAAAGATTGAATCAAGCCAGGCTCAGGCTTTTTGAATGTCTGTCCCTAGCCTTAGTGTGCATGAATCAACTTTGGAGCTTGTTGTTCCTCAGTGCTGTGTCTGCACATGTGCCCAGGAGCACAACATGCTGAGCCAGTTCAGAGCATCCTGAGTTGCCAGGGGGACCAGGAGGTCAGCCTGTCAGAATTCATCATGCTGCAGAAAGGTTGACTGGGCTAGGAGTATACTTCAGTGTGGGGCTGGCCAGCAGGCAGCCCCTGCACCAAAGCACCCTCATGTCCCAGCCAGCCAGGGCAGCATCTACACATGCGCTGCTGTGGAATTTTTTACTCTGCAGAAGAATGTTTGTATTTACCGGGCATGTTTACACATGCTTCTGAGCAGTTGTTACTGCACAGACATGTAGTACTTGCTTTAGCGTAGTCATTTAGTACTTGCTTTAGCAAGCACTGAATGACTGGTCAGTAACTGCCATTACTGTGCAGTCCTGGTGGCACATAGGTCATTTCTGACCCTACTGCACAGTAGCTTGTTGCTACTCTGCAGTAATGTTGGTATCATGGTTTGTGCCCGCCAGTGCTACATTGCTGTAGGGATGAGCTACATTGCCATAGCTCATGGACCCAGAGGAACAGACTTCCATCTTCAGCTTCCTCTATGCACAAACAAAGTTAATTTCCTACTTATGTGGACATTTTACCATCTCAACACTTTTCCTGAGCCTGAGGAGGGGTGTGTGAGCCCAAAAGCTTGCAGAAAAGGATTATTTTTTGATGATTTTTTAGTTGGTCTAATAAATGGTATCATCTCTGAGTCAAGAGTTTTAGTTTTGCATTTCTTGTTTCTGCAGATGGTATACACAGTAAACACGGTAATAGGTTTGAACTGGACCCTTCCTGTCCTCCTGTATATAGTACCACTCAGTGCTTGTTAAACTTGGGGCTTTCTTTGTTGGAAGCTGTGTATTGGAGATGCTACAAAATGTCATTTTGCTTTAAGCCAGGATGGCACAAATGTATGGAACTAATGAAACCACAAACTCATCTACAGAGTCTCAGGGGCCTATTCAGTCCTTAATCACAAGAGACAGATTGCTAGTGATGAAGCCACAGTGAGTTGTGGTAATGGTTCAAGCATGTATGTTACAAAACAAATATTTGATATGTAAGACAGTGAAAAAGTAATATGCTTAATACTAGACCAATGAGTCTATTTATATTTAATACAAAGAGACTTACCATTATTACCCAAATCCAAGATGATCCTAAATTTTAAGTCAGCTCCCCAATAATTAAATTCTCTACACGGAAAATTTATAAACGTTATAACTTTCCATGTATAGAATCTAACTCTTGGGGGGTTGTCTTATTCTTCTCTACTGCTGTGGGGAAAGCAGTGGCAAGGGGGCATGTGGTGGGGGAGGCAGTTAGAGGGCAGTCACTGGGTAGGTGGACAGTGGGGAAATGGGGGAGGAGGCAGTGGGGTGAGGAGGCAAGGACAGACTGTAGGGGGACAGGTGGTAGGAGGTAGGCATTGTGGAGGGCCTCACCCACCCTGCCCATTGTTTACCCTTTCTATGGAGCCAGTCTGGAGCTGTGCTCCATGCCCTAGGCTGGAGCAGGGATGAAGCCTGCCAGCACTGGAGCAAGGGTAAGCAGTGGGGAGAGGGGGAAGTGTGGCGGGGAGGCAGAGACTGCTGGGTGGAGTAAGGGGAAGGTGAGGCTGTGGGGGAAGGCAGGGAGAAGCAGGGGAGTGAAGCTGGAAAGGGAGGAAGATGGGGGGGTGGAAGTAACATAGGGGGTGGTTGGGGAAGATGGGTTGGTTGGGGGCTGAGGCTGTGGTGGGCAGGGGGAGAGGCAGGGTGTGAAGAGACAGTGTGGGGCAGGTAGCAGCTGAAACTCTGGCCCCAATGTGGGGTTGGGACTGGAGCTAGAGCCAAAGCAGCTGCTTGCCTTCCTGCTGCTTTGTACTTGATCCCAAGACAAGGGGTTTTCACCCCATATTAAAAGGGCAAAAACCTGGTTTTGGAATCAAGTAAACATGGTATTTGTATATTCATTGGGGATTTTTGTTTTTAGAAACTAGTATTCCTAGATTCTCTATTGCAATATGGTAAATATGTTTAAGTTTTAGATATATAAAACGTGCTTATGGGATACAAGTCAAAAAGTCAGGGTGGGTGTAGGGGAAGGAAGGACCATATCTTAACCATGTTGGCATAGAATTAACTTCCAGTTAAATGCAAACCTAGTTCACATGGTTTGTTTCTTTCTTGATTGTTCTATTTCCTCCAGAAACAAGCTCCCTTGACTATATCTAACTCCTGTGCAAATTCAGTCCTTCTCCCTCTATTTGGCTGACAGTTCCAGGACAGTTATGTCACTGTAGTTGTGAGTTCAGTCACAAAAAAGGAATAATTTCAGGCAGCCATGACTGATTCCATGAAGCACTTTGAACATCAGGAAATGGAGACCTTGGGTTGGACTCTGTTTCATGGGGATGAGCAAAAAGAGCAAGTCTTTGACCTGACATGCTGAGAGCAGCCTTTGTTAATAGATCACCCGCTGCATTTTGTACTGGTTGAAGTGTATTTTAGGACTTGTGGATTCATTGACAGATAGGAGTGGTAGGTCATGAACAGACAAGTCAGGATGAGCAAATCTGTATTTGCAGAGGTAATACCTTCTGGTTAGTAGCATGCAGAACCTTTTTGCAGCTATGTCATTTTCGTTTCCCAAAAGCACCAAAGCATTGAAAGGGAGGCTGTGAACCAATAATAGTTTCATAATGAAGTAGAATAAGAGTATGATGAGACTGAGCCTTATGGGACATGCTAGGTCAGAGGAAATATAAGTGAGGGTGCGGAAGTGCCTGACTTGATAAGATACCAATGTACTCCACCACTTTTCTTATTTACAATGCTTCTGGGCATCTTTATTGCTTTGTTACTACTGCTACTCATCAGGTAGACATCTGCACCGAAGTATCTATTCACAATGACTGCTCAGTCTTTCCTTAGAGGATAACAGAAGCTCAGAGCCCATCAGCACACTACACATGAGGTGTCCAGCTTATTTTTGCCTTCCTGTAGTATTTGACACTTAGCCAAAAATATTTCATCTGCTGGGCCATTGATTCACTTTTTTAGAATGGATCTTGAAGGCTCTTTGATTTTTATTATTCAAATACATTCACCCACAAACTTCCACAGCTCTGAGCATTTTGTCTGGGTTATACATGTATGTAAAATGCTAGTCTCAAGATCAATCCCTAAGAAGTCCAGCTATTGTCTTCACTTGGCTATGAGAAGCAGCGAGTCACATCAGCTACCATATTTTCTACTATTGTACTGTTCTGAAAATCACTATTTATTCCTTTGTGGAGAAAAAAGTTGCCATACTTGCATATGTGTCTACATCAAATAATAACAATCAGATGTGGCATATGCAACTTGGAGCAAGAGGGGCAGAAACCCTGGCAAGCACTGAGGACAAGGCAAGGTGAGAACCATGAAATGCAGGATTTTGAACTTACTGAACTTTATGAGATTTCTTTTGGTCCAGTCCTCCAAGAAGAAGGTGAAGAAGATGATTAGGAACAGTCGGCATGGATGCACTAGGGGCAACTCATGCCTGACCAATCTGACTACCTTCTGTGATGAGATGACTGGTTCTTTGGTTGTGGGGAGAGCAGTGATATACCTTGATTTTCTTTTTTTTAGCAAGGCTTTTGAATATGGTCTCCCACAGCATTCTCACAAGCAAGTAAAGAAACTCCAGGATGGATGAATGGACTATAAGGTTGATGGGAAACTGGCTGGATTGCCAGGTTCAAAGGGTAGTAATCAATGGCTTGATGTCATGTTCGCAGCCGGTATCAAGTAGAGTGCCCCAGGAGTCAGTCCTAGTGCCCAGTTTGTTCAATGTCTTCATTGGTGATCTGGAAGATAGGATGGAGTGCACCCTCAGCAAGTTTGCAGATGACACCGAGCTTGGGGGAATAGTAGATATGCTATAGGGTAGGGCCCGGATTTGGAGAGACGTAGTCAAATTGGAGGATTGGACCAAAAAAATCTCATGAGGTTCAAGAAGGACAAGAGCAAAATCATGCATTTAGGACAGAAAAATTCCATGCAATGGGATAGGTTGGGAACTGACTGGCTAAGCAGCAGCTCTGCAGAAAAGGTACTGGGGGTTGCAATGGACAACAAGCTGAATATGATCCAACAATGTGCCTTTGTTTCAAATAAAGCTAACAGCATACTGGGCTGCATTAGTAGGGTATTGCCAGCAGATCAAGGGAAGTAATTACTCCCCTCTGTTTGGCACTTCTGGGAGCCTTCATTCAGAGACAGGGACCTAGGTAGTTTTTCAGGACAATCTGCTAAATTAGAAATTCATTGCTGAAACAGCAAATACTGCACCTTGCCAGCATGCTTCAAGGAAAAAATAATTGCTGGTAGGCAGCAGATAGTAGTAGGTCACCAGGAATTCAGAAATAGTGCTGAATTCCTCCTACTCTGCATTCCCAAGGAAGGGGCTCCCTTTTTCTACCCCAGTGGAAAACTGTGATCTGTAACTCCAGCGAAGAGCATGTCAATAGTCACTGCTTATAGTCAAGTATCACCTTCACTATTGAGTCCTCAGTAATCTCAGGCCATCAAGTGCAACTGAAGTCTGCTTTACATGCATGTACACTTCAAGTCCACCCACCTGCTCAAAGAGGCTACTTTTCAGCACCAGAAAATTACCTCTCTAGTCCTGGGACTGAGTTCACCATTTCAACAAGGTGCAAAATTCTAACAAGCTCATTCCCTGTGATTCCCAATATGCATCCGTTTCACTTGCTGTTCCTATACTGTACACCTGTGTTGGTTAAACTCTGATGGCTCTGGACTTAGACTTACAGGGTGCCTATACACGAGCCTGGAGACTGCTTGTATGTGCTGTAATTACTGCAGACTTGATTAGTCGGGTCTGCTGGAGTGTGGTAATTACCAAACTTTATCCAGCCTCCACATCTCATGTATCAGCATCCCTGAGCTTCAAAATGGTGACAGAGGTGCTCTAATTAAAGGTCATTCAATAAGTTGTAGATAAAGCGCCCCTGCCGCCATTTTGAAGTTTGGGGACGCTGATACATGAGATGCTCTGGGAACTTTAATTAGAGATGCTCTCAGACCTGCTCTAATTAAAGCATCCCAACCCCAGAGCATATGTAAAAACATCTATTAATACAGTTGTATGGTTCCTCTTTCTCTGCTTTTCCCCTTCTTACTCAATGTTTTTTGACTGGTGAACATATGGGGTGCTGGAAACAATGACTTATATTAAATCTTCTCTGTGCCTTTAAGATCAATGGTAGCTGTAAGAGGAGGACGGGGCTACTGACAATTTCATGGTGAGGGGAAAAAAAAAAGTGCAGGTACTAGGCAAAGCTAGACAAAGTGTCCTGAAAAAAGTATCTGGGCACAGCATATCTGGCTTACACTCACTCATTCATCACTGGGGTCATTTAAAAATGCAGCAAACATGAAAGCAGTGAAAAAAAATCTTCCATATAGTCTTAAGCCAGGCTGGTTTCTACACATTCTATATTGTAATCCTCACTCCTGAGAGTGGAGCAGCACATAACCCGCAGAAGGAAGGGAGCATCTGAGGGACCACTGCAATACCAGCAGAGCTCACTTCCCCTCCTAGACCTTTTGGTTTGCTAGAACAATAGGAAAAAGGAGACCACTGCATGCTGCTTATGGCCTGTTGCTAGCAGTAGTCTGCCATCTGCTGAGCTACACAGCTGTGTCCATCATCTTCAAAGTAAAGCAGTCATTCATCCTCTCCCACAACCTACTTCCAGCATGTTCTGGTACATTAGATGATGAGGCGCTGCAACAGTTCAGCTGAAATACAGTGCGAGAGGGGCCAAACCCAAACCTGAATCGCAGGATGCCAAAGTACAACAGACCAGCACATCAAGGCACTAGATCCCACTCAAAATAAGCCTGTCTAATAGCTTTAAACTAAGAGTACAGAGAAGTTAGTTTGCCCTGGATTATATGAGGGAGTCGACCAAAATAGCAGCTTCCTACAACCAAAGAGTGCTGGGTACTAATGCTGGCCACCAAACTTCTGTCTCACCGAGTTAATTCCTCTTACAATCTGCTGAGGGAATTCCTTAATTCACTAGAGATGGCCTGTCTCTTTGTACTGGTGAATGCTGCACTGCCAGAATGCAACTGTTGTCTCTCCTCTACTTGGAGAGACCCTGTTACCTCTTCCCCCTAGCAGTCCTTCCTCTGTACAAGTAGGTGTTGAATATGTTTGTATTTCCACTGAAGCATACTTAGTTAGCCAAGCCCAGCCATGTGAAAGGGGCAACATTTTATGACTTATTTGATTAGTATATTAACTACAAAGGGAGGCATCTTTCCTTTCTGGCCAGCAGTCCTCTTCACCTTGGATAAAACACAGTGCAGTGGCGCTCAAACTATCCAGCCTGTGGGGTGGATGAGTGGCAAGGGGCCAGCTTGTGAGCCAGATCCAGTTTGTAGGCCTGCTTCAGTATGAGGTTGGCCCATGAGTGAAATCTGGCATGCTGGTCCAGCCCTGCACACCAGATCCAGTTATGGAGCAACCCCATGCACCAGCCCAACTGCACACACAGGGTCTGGCTGTGGCCCAGTCTGGCATGTGGAGCCATGTTGTCCGGCCTGTGGGACTCCCCCCGTGTTGGGAATTTTGGAGGTGGGAAGTGATGGCAGCATTAATTGCCATGCCACACATGACCTGGAGTCAAAGAGCAGGAACCATGGCAAGCACTGTGGAGCCAGGGCTCCCCTGTCACCAAATTTCTACACCGATGGGCAGTGCGGTAGGACTGAGTTCCAGGGGCAGCCGTAATGCTGCTCTTACTCTGGCTATCCAGGTATTCACCCCTTCCCCTCACTCACACCTGCTGTGCCCTGCTGTTATTCTCAGATCTTGAGAATAAAGGAGGCTGTCTCAGGGTCCCCAAAGTAACCCTACATCCTTGCAGTCTATAAATTCATTATGGACCACTTGGGTCTGAGTTGCTCTCAGAAGCTACTCCTGGCCTGCAGACCCCTCCTCCAACACAAATCACCTTAATGGCTGTTCATAGCCTCCGATCTCCCTTACAGCCATGCCCGTGCCTCACAGGTGTTAACACTTCAGTCATTCTGGGGGTGCTCACCCCAGTCCCAACTCAAGCCTCTCTGAACCGTTCTGTCCCTTGTTGAGGCTTTGGCCTGTTTGGCTTCCATCCCTATTCTCTGGCTGGGCTCTCCAGCCCCAGTCTACTGTGCAAGACCTGGCTCCCGGGCTCTAGTTCTGATTTCAACCTTCCTAGCTCTGGACCTGTTGGCTCTGATCTCATTCCCTTTGGGGACTTGGGACTTGCCCCTTCGAGTCTGTGGGCCCTTGGCCCTGCCTTCACCCTGCCTGGGTACTGGGTCCCTGATCCTGCCTTCTTCAGGCTTCAATCTGTTCTGCACCCCAGTCCCTGACCCCTGGCTGGCTCTGGGCTGCTGTGTGCTCCCCAGACACACTGGGATCTCCACCTCCCCTAATTAGTCCCAATTCAATCCACTGGTTCAAATCATAACAGACAAGTTCAGCCCTCCAGCTACAACCACAATCAAGCCCTCTGGCTACATAAAAATCTAGCTCACAGGCAACTCATGGTTCCTTATTAGTAAGCTGCCTAGTGTAAGGTTTCCGGAGGACTTGCAGCCATGGTGTAGTGCAGGGACTTTCTCATGGCAGCCTAGCAGTTAGGATTCCTCCAGCAGCCTCGCAGCCATTACAGAGGAGCTCTCTTTCTCTGGCAGCTTGCAGAGACAGGCAGGCCCTACCCTGTTATACTACAACTGGATTGCAAGCCCTGCAGTAAGCACTCTCAGACCCCTGCAACCTGATCTTGCACTTCTCCTAGCAGCCAGACTATCCCCCTGGAGATTTTGCCTACTGCTGTTGCCCTTAAAATAACAGGGAGCCTCTGCTTACTGCTTCAGGGGGCCTCATGGTCTGGATGACACAGCTCTGGCCTGTGGGCCATGGGTTAAGTGGCCTGACATACTACACATAGGTCATGTCACCCTGTTTCTCCAAGGTGCTGTCTCATAGCTAGTATCTCCTAGCCTCATAGCTAGGAGAGGTCTTGAGGCATCTGCTTTATATATCATGTCAACAGGTTGGGTATTTGAAGGTATTTAGGCACGTAACTTCTAGCAGTTAAGTGCCTAAATACCTTGAAAAGTCTGGCCTATCACTCCCTAACTATGCAGAGGATCACACTGTTGAAAGATAAGAAGTTTGTTTGCCTGTGCTCTACGGTGATACCTTCCTGTCTTGTCCATAAAATACTTAGCTGAAGTCAAAGTTAGGTGCCCTTTGAGTTTCATCAGCTCAATTCAGTTTCATCAATTCAACCTCATAATTTTAACATGAAAATTAAAATATTAAGAAATGCCTAAACAAAACCTCCTTTCACTTTGAAGCCTAGAAAGCATATAGATTAAAGGCAGCCAGCAGTTCAAGTCCTGTTTGCTACAGAATACATTATGACCAAAAGCAGCAGTGTAGGGATTGCCACAAAGTAATAGACTAAAGCAGAATATACATTTAAATAGAAGAATCTGCGTTTTTAAGCTGACTGCATGAAAATAAAAATAAAATTACATATCAACGTTGCTACTGAATACCCTAGTCTGCAAAGGAAATGGAAAGAAACCGTGAAGTCCTAAATGGACTCTGCAACACTGAGTACTTAATCTGTATGTATGTTGCTTTAGTTTAGGTCAAGATGGCAGAAACTCTTGGATGGGGATGTAGAGTCCCAGGAGTCA
The DNA here is from genome assembly GCF_001723915.1 of Gavialis gangeticus. Lineage (NCBI taxonomy): Eukaryota > Metazoa > Chordata > Crocodylia > Gavialidae > Gavialis > Gavialis gangeticus. The sequence goes on along the minus strand of NW_017729001.1, from coordinate 688,756 downwards.
CCACCCACTGGGGTGACAATGGCCTTCTCCTTAAAGGACGGCAGCAGTCGCACAAACATTGAATTCAGCAGAGGAAGAATTGAAGTCATAGGACAAATAAAACAGAGAACAAGAATGGGGACAGGTCAGAAGTGTTAAAAGGAAACTAGAGGGGGACAAAAAGACTGAAAGGGCGTGTCTACACTTGATGCTACATCTCTGTAGCAACGTGCTAGGCCGACGTAGCGTCCATGGGTATCTACACGTGACCAGCAGCTACTTCACTTTAGCAGCATGCTCTGCTGTTTATAGCACGCCCCTACGGTGAAGAAGCTGCTAAAAATAACCGTGTATGGTGTGTACAGTGCAGCGTGGGTGGTTACTGTACCATGCTTTATGATTTCCAAAAGGAAGTACTAACGCACAGCACAGTAACAACATCGCCATAGGGCAACGCATGGTGCCTCCTGACTCAGGGAGCGGGGACCAGCAGCTGATTCCCGATTCCCAGAAGCACTGGCGGCAAAACCAAAAGTGCTCAACTAATCCATAAGCATTTGGGTGCAAAGTGATCAGATGTCTCTTGGGAAATTTCTTGACTAACTGAAGAAATTTCCAAATAGGCCAAAAGCCACTGGGGTAAAACCCATTGTAGCTATGGATGTAGAAAAAATGGGGGGATTTTGGTGAGTGCCATAGAGAGCTGAAAGAGAGAGCATCTCAGCAGCCACTAGAATTGTCTACAGGCAATGCCAGAAAAGCAATTACCTGGGTCAAACCAAAACCAAACTTTTTTAAAATTAGAAAAAAAAAGTAATTACAAGTTGTGTAGAATGACCTGACACAGAATATTTCAGTTCAGTTTTGAGTCATTTTTAAATATTTTTCATTTTTTAAGAAGTAAAATGATAGCCATCTTTAAACAAAGTCATTTGAATAAAAAGCAAAGGTTTTGTTTAAAAATATAGGGAAAAAAGGTTTTTTCAGTTTGGGGAGTTTTGTTCAAAATAAACAATTTGGGAGATGCATGACAAATATGCAGAATGTTTTTAATGGCCTAAAAAGCATTTTTTGGCTTAAAACAGTTTTTGTTTGATAAATTTTGATCAGCTTTAGTAATAACTTCCAATCCCTTCCATCTCCCTTTATTCTTAAACTGTTTTAAAAAACAGTTCTGCACTTTTGTGGGTTAAAATGTTTTAAACCCACAAAGGTGCAGAACTGTTTTTTACTTCACTGAAGTCCTTTTACTGCTCTCCTGTCTGAGTTTTGATATTATTAGAAGCATTTGCCTGTTGTGCTCTGAAATGCATTGGTAGTAAACACCAGGGAGGGAGAAGAAGCACTATTTATGTCAAAGAACAGTGTTGGCACAAGAACTAATGGGTATAAAGTGATGAAGAACACATTTAGATTGAAAATTAGAAAGCAATTCCTAGCTGTAAGAGCAGTATGACACTGAAGAAGCGTGCCAGTCAGAACAGTGGGGGCAAAAACCTTAACTACTTTAACTGAGATTCTTTTATAAAGGATCTCAGTTAAGTGAAATGGATGAAAGGGGTCATATAATACAGTTTCCTCTGATAGCTGAGGACTGGACTCAGTGATTCAGGAGGTCTCTTCCAGTCCTATATTCTTAAATATCAAGCAGTCTGTGTTCCAGTACTTAGAGGAATGGACAGCCAGAAGCCCAGGATGGTGATCCTATAGCTCTGTCATAGAGTTAGATAAGTTACTTAACTGCTGTATGCCTTGATTTCCTGTATGGTAAAAAACATTTCATAGTAATGTTGGTTGACTTCATTCATTAATGATATAAAGAATTCTGAGATCCTTGGGCACAAGGGGAAGAGGGAAACAGACTTGATCAAGGGCCCTTGATCCAGTGCTGATAGTTGCTATATCCTATCTCTGTATGTTTTTCTCTAGGAGCTAAACTTGGGCTAGGAAAAGCTTCCCTGAAAGTAAGCAGTCAGGGTTTACTTAATTAATGTTTCCAGGATGGGGAGGGAGGGAGAGAAGGTTGTGGAAGATGTTTCAGCCTTTCACTTGCAACTAGTAAAATGTGTCTTACTGGCAGCTTCAGCTGGGGGGTGGGGGGGAATATAATCCCAGTAAAAGTGATTTATCATGATGACACATCTCAATGCAGAGCTCAGCATGGGCCACTTAATACACACAAAAAATGAGAGAGAAAGATGCACAGAGGAGAACAAAAAAAAATTGCATTCCCGATGCCTTCAGAAATGACACGGCAACCCCCAACATACAAAAATTAATTCTCTTCCTGGGCTATCAATCCACTCTGCTTTCAGGTGGCTCTTATCCATTTCTTTTGGACAATTTGCATTGTAACAAGGGATCTTTCACACTTTTTTTCCTGTCTCACTCATTGTCTGCCTTCCCCTTCATCACCTTCCCACTATAGCCACGATGGAGAAATTATGACATTCCAACCATTTCCATGGCAACAGTCTTTTATGCCATAAATTTAATATTGTTTCAATTCCAATTATACCCAATAAAAGGAAAGCCAGGTAGGTAGGAAGGAAGGTCTTTTGTTTCCTAAATATCTATAGGAGAGGGTCAATACACATCCTATTTCTTTGGGGGGAGCAGCTAGGTACAAGATGTATCAATGAATGTAAGAGTCTGCACCTGTGTTGACAATGTGAACATTGTCTGCAGTCCATGTGGGCATATCTTAGTCACTTCTGCTTTAATTCATTAACAGTAAAGCTGTTTGCTGGTCATGAGCTTTAGTGACACAAAATATGACTATCAGGGGTTTTTCATCGCAGATCTCAATTTGTGTCACCCCAGCCAACTTGCTACCAAGCAAGACTCCTCAATGAACTCAAAAAATGTGTTTTTTCAACATAGTGTGCTAAGTTTAATGGCTTTAAATATTTAATTTATTACTGAGAGATTTTCAAAAATTTCTAAAAGACCTAGGCACATGTTTATCAAAAGGCACAGGGCCTGGTCGTCTTTCACTATCGGGTACTTTTTAGTACTTGACACTAATTATTCTTATTACAAAAGATGTTTGGCAGGCTTTTCTATAACGTCATGTACCAGTTTAATAATAATAATATAGACTGTAAGAACTTTGGGAAAAGGATTGTCTTTTTGCTAAATGTTTGTACAAAGTATAACATAACAGGGCCTTTATCCCCAATTGGCAGCACTAGGTGCTACAATAATAGCAATATTAAACAAAATAAATATTTTTTTAAACAAAAGGAATCACTTTGGCATTTTCCCTATGCCAAGTGGCTGGCCTCAAGAGTCAGAGAGCTAATAATGTTTTATGAGGTCACTTTGTTATATAAAGTCAGTTAGAATTACTGAAGTATATTAGTGAATTATATAAAGTGAATGTTTGTCCCCCATGGAAAAATTCAAAGAAAACTAAAAAAACTTTATATATATTTTTCAAAATTATTTTCAGAAAATATTTACTTTCCATTGAAAAAAGACAAAGTGTTTTTGGTCCAAAACACACTATTTTTTGTATTTTTGACGACAAATCGAGGTTTCAGGGAAATAGACATCTGTCATTAACATTTTCTGTTTGCTTAATACCAGAGAGAGAATTAAAGTCTTTCTGCTTTAAGAGTGCATGCTTCCAGTCCTTCTGTATAGGAAATTCCCCATCAGCTGTTGGCAGAATAGGACCAGACACGCAGCTGAGCATTTCTGATCCCATTGAGGAGGGCATAGTAACACACACGTTGTCCAGCTTTTACAGTACTTTGTGTGCTGCCATGTAGTCATAGTATGTTTAATAATTACTTTGGTGCCCAAAAGGAAATAAAGAAGGAATGGTATACATGGAGTTGCCAGATTTTCCTCTTCCTCAGTACTGAAGCAGAACATAAGGATTTCCTATAGCTCACTGGCCAGGCTTCTGCCCATAAGGCATCCTACTCCTAAGGGTCTTTAATGATGATATCAAAGAAGCTCAGTGCACAGAGCTGCCACTACCTTACTTATAGGATGTTAAAAACAAATTTCAAGTAAGAAGAGGCAAAATATTTAACAGTTAGGTTATTGTCTCCCTTAAGGTGCTCAGAAATCTATTTAGCAAAATTTACCAGGCACAATCAATCCAGGTGACAACTCCAGATCAGATATTAACACAATCGTTCTAGGAGAAACGCTAGACTCACAAGCTCAGTGTCCTGCCGACAGAAAGATTCACCAAAATCTGAACATCTACCAAACAGAATGGCCCCATTTTCCTTACCTGCAGTATAAACCCTTGTAGCACGACAGTCACTCATCTGAATGCCCCAAGTGAAATCTTAAGAAGCAAGAGGACCTTCTTTGGGATCAGTTGCTATGGATATCAGTTCATCTTGCTTTGCAGCTGCCTTAGAGGTGGCTTAGAGTACTCAAGTGCTACATCTCTGAAATGTGTAAGGCCAAGGTTGCAAGTTCCCTGAAACAGAAAATTCACAGAGCTGGGATTCAGTCACATCCCAGCCTCACCCCCCCCACACACCCCCACCCCAAAAAAAAAACAACCCTTCAGGAAACCAAATCTTCCTCTCAGCTACACTGATATAAAATCTAAAATAACCCCACTGCTTTAAGCAAAGTTATTTTCCAATTTCAATCAGTCTAACAGTAAAAATTGGCCCTCTAGGATTTTGGTGACTTGCTGGCAGTCTTCTCTAGTGCTAAACCTAGTGGTAACCTTTCAATTTTGTTAAGAAAGCTGAGGAAAAAGCATGGAAAGCAGCAAAGGTTTTACAGTAAACAAGTTTTTCTTTGTCCCCTGGGTCATTTGATAATTATGACAGTCACGCACTTTATTCCTCCAGAAGTTAGACAATATCTCCTTCCGGAGGTGACTGATGCTGAAAGACAGAGCAGTGAAGAGCTGCTTTCACAGCAAACTCCTTTCCTATGTGGAGAGGAAATTTGCTAAGGGACGGTACAGTGCAAAACAACAGAACCAGCAAAAGAAAGGGAATTTGACCTTGCGTTGGAGTTAGTGGGAGGGAAAAAGAACAAAAATTAACCCAGGAAATTAGCACATTACCAAGGAAATAAATACTTTATGAATAGTTGTACATCTCTGGTTGCATACAATTTTTATACAGAAAATACTGGAAAAAAAAGATATTTTTATTAAAATGTATAATAATAATAATAATAACACCAAATAATAATATAACACCAAACCCAAGCTGTTTTCTTTTTCTAATTTGCATTTAAAAGCAATGGAGAAATAACCCACTAGTGTTTCTTGATTTCTACACAAAGACTTTTTGACCTTTTTATAAATGTTTATTAAAGGAAAAAGGAGTAGCAATGCAACAAAAGGTGGCCCACATGGGCCCTGGTACAACAGACAGAGCCTGGGGCTATGGCCCACAAGGTCTGCCCTCACAGTCTACAAACAAAAACATCTGGTACAACATCAACCTGCTAAGACCCCTGCTGGTACCCCAGGAGGGGGCGAGCAGTATCACAGTGTGAAGACCTAGTGACAGAGGATGCAGAAAAGGCTGAAATACTCAATGCCTTTTTTGCTTCTGACTTCACACAGGCAAGGTCAGCTCCCAGACTACTGCACCTGGCAGCAGAGTTTGGGGAGGAGATGAGCAGCCAACAGTAGTAAAAGAACAGGTTAGGCACTATTTAGAAAAGCAGGGCATATACAAGTCCATGGGGCCAGATGGGGTGCACCCAAGGGTGCAGGGGGAGTTGGCTGATGTGATTGCAGAGCCATTGGCCATTATCTTTGAAAAATCATGGCAATCGGGGAGGTCCTGGATGACTGGAAAAAGGCAAACATAGTGCCCATACTTAAGAAAGGGAAGAAGGAGAATTCAGGGAACCACAGACCAATCAACCTCACCTCAGTCCCTGGAAAAATCATGAAGCAGATCCTCTAGGAATCCATTTCTAAGCAACTGGAGGAGAAAAAAAAAGTTAGGAACAGTCAGCATAGATTCACCAGGGGTAAGTCATGCCTGACCAACCCGATTGCCTTCTATGATGAGGTGACTGGCTCTGTGGATGTGGAGAGACCGATGGATGTGCTGTACCTTGATTTTAGCCAGGCTTTTGATACAGTCTCTCACAGCATTCTCACAGGCAAGCTAAGAAAGTACGGGCTGGATGAATGGATTGTAAAGTAGATAGAAAACTGGCTGGAGCATGGGGCTCAGAGAGTAGTAATCAATGGCTTACTGTCTAGCTGGCATCCAGTATCAAGTGGAGTGCCCCAGGAGTCAGTCCCAAGGCCCAGTTTGTTCAATGTCTTTACCAGTGATCTGGAAGATGGCATAGAGGGCACCCTCAGCAAGTTTGCAGATTACACCAAGCTGGGGAGAATAGTAGATACGCTGGAGGGTAGGGCTAGGATTCATAGTGACCTAAACAAATTGGAGGATTGGGCCAAAAGAAATCTCATGAGGTTCAACAAGGACAAGTGCAAAGTCCTGCACTTCGGATGGAACAATCTCACGCACCAGTTCAGGCTGGGGGCTGACTGGCTGGGCAGCAGCTCTGCAGAAAACACCCTGGGGGTTGCAGTGGACAGTAAGCTGAATATGACCCAGCAGTGTGCCGTTGTTGCCAAGAAGGTTAAAGGCATACTGGGCTGCATTGGTAGGTATGTTACCAGCAGGTCAAGGGAAGAGATTATTTCCGTCTATTCACCACTGGTGAGGGCACATCTGGAGTACTGTGTTCAGTTTTGGGCCCCTCATTATAGAAAGGATGTGGACAAAATGGAGAGGGTCCAGCAGAGGGCAACAAAAATGATGAGGGGGCTGGGCAACATGACTTATGAGGAAAGACTGAGGGAACTGGGCTTATTTAGTCTAGAGAAGAGAAGACAGAGAGGGGATTTAATAGCAGCCTTCAACTACCTGAAGGTGGGGTTGAAAGAGGGATGAAGCTAGACTCTTCTCAGTGGTGGCAGATGATGGAACAAGGAGCAATGATCTCAAGTTGCAGCAAGGGAAGTTTAGGTTAGATATTAAAAAGAATTTTCTCACCAGGAGGGTAATAAAACACTGGACCAGGTTATCCAGGTAGGTGGTAGAAGCTTCATCCTTGGATATTTTCAAAACCTGGCTAGACAAAGCTTAGGCTGGGGTGATCTAGTTGGGAAAGGTCCTGCTTTGAGCAGGGGGTTGGATTAGGTGACCTCCTGAGGCCCCTTCCAGCCCCAACTTTCTATGATTCTATGACCAAGTGGCTGCCATTGATGCTACAGAGCACCCCTGAATGGCCCAATGCACCTGGAAGGTGGGTGCTGTCCACTGGAGGACCGCACATTTGAATTCCAGTGACAGGCACACCTGGACCAAGAATCAAAAGAACTGCAGGCCATCATCAGAGCTGGCCCCAGTGAGCCAGTTCCTGTGGCTCTAGAGGATGGCCATGTTGGCCAGGCAGATGATACCCCCTGAGCCACCCAGTACGGAAGGGAAAACAAAAAGGTAACCATTGAGAGGTCCAAGTCCAGCACCTCGAATAAAGCACCAAGGGTTGCAAAGAGCGGTGGCAGCTGGGGGCACATGAGGAAGGCGTGGAACATATCCTCCTCTACCTCCCCTGGACAAAAGGGCAGGCTGCTGATGCAGCCAGATTTATGTGGTGGACGAGAGTGCCAGTGGCCAGTCTCCCATGCAAGAACCACCACTGGAGGTCATTGGTCCTTTTGGTGATGTGCAGCTTATAAAGTGAGCACCATGCAGGTTGGGCTGACATAAGCACCGGTGCCACTAGGGTACCACTGCCATGTCATGTCAGGATGACTGGCAAGAAAGCGGGCATGGCAGACATGAATCACCCACGTCTACAGGGCCTTCCAGGGGAGTGCATTGAAACAGATCCCGGCATTGCTGTCAGGAGGCACGGGAAGAGCCAGTAAAGTGGCACACCACCCAGGTCAATGTACATGGCTGGGATGACGGACTGTGGTGGAAAGGTCTCACCCAAGATATCCCCAGCAGGGATGACCCACCATGCTCAGAGGTGGTCCCGCAGGGCAGCCACCACCTCTGCCGGGAGGGTGGCCACAAAACACCAATAGGGCACCCAGGAACATGCGCTGCCAGGGGAACTAAGCTCACAAGAAATAAGACTGCGATCTGAAAGTCCAAAGGGGATGATGCAGCTGCCAAGCAAGAGCAGCCAGTGATGCTTGGTGATGTATAGGAGGTTGGGGTATGCCATGGCAGTCCTACCAGTGGTCACCTTCAGTGAAATGTACTGCTTCACATGGGAATGAAAATGGTGCCAAACACCAATGAGGTCCACTGCCTTCAAAGCAGTCTGCAGCCACTGGGCTGAAGATGGATGGGGCTGTGGCCCGTTCTGGTTAAGCCATTCATTGACCATGCAATTAAAGTCCTCACCCAGAAGGAGAGGGTCATTATCATCAGCTGCATCCCACAAAAGTTCAGCCAGAGTCTCAGAAAAGGTAACCCCATTCCCATCCAGTAGTGGGCGTGTAGACATTAATTAAGAGGAGATGACATTTTGTGGAAGAGATGCGAACAGTCAGCAGGCAGCCAGGGATGACCTCTTGGGCTACCACCAAGTCAGGCATCAGCTGTAGTGACAAGAGGATTGTGACCCCTGCACTGAGGGTGTGCCATGACTCAGGAACATATGGCCTCTCCAGGCAGCATCCCAATCAGCTTGATTAGCTGTGTCAGTGTGCATTTCTTGTAGAAAGGAGACATCCAGCTTTTTCTGGCACAGAAAATCAAAGAGTGCTGTCTGCTTCACAGGGTCTCTGCAGCCATTGGCATTGAGAGAACCAAAGGCAGTAGCAGCCATGCATGAAGGGTATAGAAAGGGAGACAGGCAAATCCAAAAGAACAGAGAGAAACACCAGAAAGGAGCAAGCATGCAAGACAAGGAAAAACTGGGCCTACAGTTTGCCAGCCAGTACTTCACACAACAGGTGCCCAACATTACCTAAGAGCTTGCTTAGGCAAAAACTATAATGCTGTATCCCCAGAGTGGGATGCAGCAGCGCTGCTGTAGCCTTGGAGGAAAGCACGAATGTCTTAGGTTCTGGGAATCTTTTACAAATACGCGTGCAACCTGCCAGTGATGCTTGGTTTGGTCAAGGAACTCAGTGAGATGCTCAACTGAGTAACCAACACAGGGAGGTTCATTAAAGGCCAGAGTAGACTTTGCCACCAGGGTGGGGACTCTCCCTGTGGAGGGGGGCACCTTAGCTGAATCATGGGACGCCGCCTCCCCAGGCAGGGCTTATGTCAACTCATCCTCAGAGGCAGAATCAAAATCCAACCCTGAGGAGGAGAAGCCGTACACGTCATGCACAGAGTCCTGGGGGAAGTGGGGAGGGGAAAGTGACTCCTCATCAGGACTCTCAACATCAGGCACTGTGGGAGCAGTGGCCTGCAAGGGATTCAGGGGGAGACATCAGTCCCTGATCTTTTGGAGGGGTGTTCTCCTGGGAGGGGTGTTCTCTTGAGGCTCCCAGAGGGCCCAACTTCCATGTTGACCTCATCAGGCTCAGGGAGCTGAGAGGTGAGGGGAGGGCCATCGGACCCCCCTGTCACCTCTCCTACCCCCAGGTCAACCTGACCACTACAAGATCTGGGGGGGATGCTAAGGAGGCAGGAAGAGAGGGGGGATCCTGCTTGCTAACTCCAGCTCCCCCTGAAGCAGTAGGGAGGTTCTGAGGGGATGACAAGGCTTTCTTGGAAGACTCCTTCTGTTGCTGGGACTTACCCTTCTCAGCAGGAGGAGTCAAAGCCTCCCCTATGGGGGGAGGAACAAGGGGGGCAGGGTCTACCTCTGTGGAGCCAGCTGACTCTGACAAAACAAGAAGTGGCTGGGAAGAAGGCCCATCCCCACACCTAATGCAGTTTCTGCACCAGAGGTGGACAAGCTACCATCGAGCACAGCCGCAGGTGGTTCTGTTATGGCTGGCTTCTTCAGGCACTGGGTAGTCAGATGGGACCTGCTACCACAGAAAAAGCACAAGGTGTTCCCAATAGTGACATAGACCTCATAACGCTACTCGTCAATCATGAAGGACATGGAGTGGGGCAAACCCTGACCCATCCTGTCAAGAAGCATGAACATCTACCTTTTAAACGATAGGACATATCAGAGCTCAGGAACCTTGCTGCCAGGAAGCAGTATATGGACCAGGCCTGTTACCATGCCATAGGGTCACAGGCAGGTGGTAAGGTTGTTGTCCAAGAGAAATGGAGGAACGTTAGAGGCTACCACCCAAATGGTCAGTGTGTCCAAAGGCATTGCGAGGCAAAAAACCCTGACAGACACACCTGATACCATGACATTATGCACCAAAGCAGGGGAGCTGAGGAAAATGATGGAACTCACTCAGGCAGCATAAAGGATGTTTTTGCAGTCTACAACTGCACCCACAGCAGAGGCGCACTCCTCCACTCCAACAGAGGGAGGGGCATGAAGCCAGAGACCAAAACTCTGGTCCAGGGGGTCAGAAGCCCCAGCTGTGTGTTGCTGAGAGCTGCCTTCAGCCACTCCAGCAAAAAATGAGTTAACTATGCAAGGAACCATTGGGGTGGGGGTTGGGCAGCCTGGCAGGGAACACAGAAGATGGCAAAAACAAACAACAGAGGGGAGGATAAAGGTAAGCAATGTAACAGAAAAGAGGAGGGAAAAGAAGAAAGCAACAGAGAAGCCAGAGTAAGAGGGGGAGAAAAAATAAAACCGGAGAGAGGGGAAGGGAGGGGAGGGGGAAAGGAGGGAAGCAGGGGGCGAGTTACTGCAGGAGAAAGGGCTTAAAAGGTTAAAAAAGGCAAGAAAAAGTAATGAAAAGTCAGGGACTATGGTGAGAAGGGATCAGACTGTCTGGGCTAGGAAAAGCAGAGCAAGAGAAGGAGAAAGGCTCACAGAACAGGCACAAGTTCCCAGAGCCCAGAGGGAACACAGCTGTCGGTGGTCATTTTGAAAGAAAGCAAGCAAGCAAGCAAGACTTATACGCAAAAATAAGCAAACAAATGAAGAAAGAGTTTTGTGGCTGGGATTTGCTTGCCAAACCTCTACCTAGAGAGGACTTTTATGTCCAGGTTATAATCCAGGGCTGGGCAATTTTTTTCAGTTGGAGAGCCACTTAACGAGTTTTGATAAGCTATCAAGGGCCACAAGGTAGCCCTGCCGCTTGTGAAGAGCCTCACCCCTGGTAACCATCTTGGGACCCGAAGTCCTGTCCCTAACCTCTGACCTTTGCCACCAGAAGTCCTTCCCCTTGTCCCTGGAAGTACACCTTTTGGGAAAGGGGTTTGCCATCTTAGAACTGAAAAAAACAAACAGATTATATACTAAAAATCAAACAATAATAACATATTTTACTTTTATTTTTAAAAAATATTTTGTCCTGATTTGTGTGTGTTTGTGCTGTATATATAGAAGTGATTCCATAATAGGCCAAAATGAAACCTTACTTTTATATATTGTGGAGCGTATGGAGGCGTGGGTATGGGGTTTGTGGGGGGCTGTAGGTGTGTGTGTGGATGTGTGTGTATGTGAGGTATGGTAGAGACTGTGGGGTTGTGTGTGGATGTATTTGGGTGGGGATGGGGTTTTTTTGGGGATCTGTGGG
>NW_017729001.1:658500-672169 GCF_001723915.1 Gavialis gangeticus | reverse complement strand
TTCCATAATAGGCCAAAATGAAACCTTACTTTTATATATTGTGGAGCGTATGGAGGCGTGGGTATGGGGTTTGTGGGGGGCTGTAGGTGTGTGTGTGGATGTGTGTGTATGTGAGGTATGGTAGAGACTGTGGGGTTGTGTGTGGATGTATTTGGGTGGGGATGGGGTTTTTTTGGGGATCTGTGGGTGGGTATGGAGGTTGTGGGGGACTGTGGGGTGTGTGGAGGTGGTATTTGTGGGTGTATGTGTGTGGTAGTGTGTGTGCATGTAGCAGTGAATGGGATCTGGAGGCATGTGGGTGTGTGGGGGAAAGGGTGTGGTGTTCGTGGGGTGTGTGATTGTGTGGGGGGAAGGGTATGGTTGTGAGGTTTGTGAGGGAGTGTTTGACGGTATGGTGGAATGTGTATGCACCCTGTGCTCCCCCCTGAGCCAGTCAGCCCCTGTCCCCACCCTGCAACCGCCTGGAGTCTGTGCGTCCCGTGGCGCCTCCCTGCCATTGCCAACAGTGCACAGCCCCAGTGCACCCCACTCCCACTCCGCACTGCCTGGCTGGGCATGCAGCAGGGCTGGGGCGGCTCTCTTTGGCTGGTGCCACTGCTGCTGGCCCCAGCCCCAGCAGCAGTGGATAGGCAGAAGCTGTTGCTCAGCATGGTGGGGTGGGAAGTGGCTCCTCCCCCTCACCACCGCTGGGCAGTTCTTGGTGCAGCCACCTGGAGCCTGCGCCATACCATGCTGCCCTATGTCTCTGTCACTGCCACTGGGGCTTCCCTGCAGCTGGTCTACATGGTCACACAGGGCAGCCTAGAGGCAGCAGTGACACAGAATAGACACAGGGCAACCTGGCACAGTGGAGGCTCCTGGCAGCTACAGTAGGAAGTAATGGCAGTAGTGAGAGGGAGGGGCCACTTTTACCCCACGCTGAGCAGCAATTTCTCTCCCGTGCTGCTACTGCTGAACCTGGGCAAGCAAGCCTGGAGCAGGCGTGGGGCACATGGGGTCAGGGTTGCGTGAGCTGGTCCCCGTTGGTACCGTAGGGTTGGGGCCAGTGGTCGTGGCAGCTGGAAGGAGCTGCCACTACCCAGGCTGCCTAGAAAGCCAGTCCAGCTGCGGCGCTGCCCCAGCCCTGCTGTGTGCCCGGGGTGGGAGCAGAACATGCCACAGCCAGGCGGCGCCTCAGCCAGGCAGGACCAGGCGACCTACCACGGGTCAGACAAAGCCCCTCTGTGGGCCGGATTTGGCCTGCAGGCCATATTTTGCCCACCCCTATTATAACCTTTTGAAATTAAGATGCCATTTAGCCACTTAACCATAATGGAGATGATGTGTGAAAGACTGGGAGAAGGAATTCAGGGCACTCAACCTTTAAATGGCCCTCTGTAATGCCAGGAACAGAGATGGGAACTGGAAAATTAAGGGCATAATGCATGAGTTTGCAGTGGGCTCTGATCTACCCTGTGCACAGCCCTTTCAGGCTGGGCAGACCTTTCCAGAGGTAAACTGTGCTGAGTCTTCTTGCGTCTGTAGGCAAAGAGGTTATATTTTGCACTTTTGTAGTGCCAGTGGGTGCGTTTACATGTGTGCTTTAATGCACAGTAGCCTATTTTACTGCGCATTAAAGTGTCACATAAAAAAGTGCAATTATGCTAATACACAATAAAATAGGCTACTGTACATTGTGTCACTTTAAAACTGTATACATTCATTACTGCGCATTAAGGAAGCCTAATGTGCATTTAGTACCTCCAGGCCCCTATACATGAGTGTGGAGACTGCTCTGATGTGCTGGAATTCCAGCTTGTTAAAGCAGACTCAGTTGAGTCTCCTCAAGTGTGGCAAATGCCATGCTCCTGAATCTCCTATATAACCATCCCCGTGCTCAAAAATGGCAGTAGAGGCACTTTATCTAAAGCTCATTCAACAAGTTTTAGTTCAAGTGCCCCCACTGCCATTTTTAAGCATGAGGACACTGATACACAAGATGTGCAGTGTTTTAATTAGAGCAGCTCTCTTTAATTAAAGCTCCTCCCCATCCCTGGAGCATGTATAAATGTGCCCTCACATTGGAGGTACTAAATTCCATTTAATGTACATTAGGAAAAGTACCTTAATGCATGTGTAGACATACCCAGTGATTTGAAGAACTTGAATGCTACTTGTCTTACTGACCTCAGCAACTCTATGGACGTCAGTGGAAACAGGATCAGGCAGTTGGTTTCAATGGGACAGATTAATTGTATAATGTAAGAAGGATTATCCTTGGTCTTCAGAAGAGTACTCTGTGGTTAATAATATTAGCATTTCACCCAAGACCACACTACAAATCTATGGCAGAATTACTTATGGAAGCCAGTAATAAAACTGAATCCAAGTTTCTTGCATGTTAGTAAAGATCACTAGCCACAAGAACACTATGGCAGCATGCAAAGGGATTTGTTAGTCAAGTTAAATATGTCTTGTGGAAGAAGGCTTTGGACTGACTAGGCACGTCTACATGTGTGCATTTACTACGCAGTAACTGAAATTACTGTGCAGTACAGGCACATGTCTACATGTGCATGCCCATCCTGCTCAGTAAATATGGCAACTTATGCTGACTTGAGTGTAAATTTGATACCTACACACAGTGTTAATGGACCTTAATGCCTGCATGTGTTGATGCTGGCCTATTCCCACTTACTGAGCAGTAATTTACTGCACAATAGATTTAAGCTGGCATAAATGCATGTGTAGACACGCCTACTGGGTGCATCTACATGTTCATTAATACACAGTGATTACTGCACATTTTAGTACTTGTATAATCAAGTACTAAATAAATGCACAGTAACCTGAGTTACTGCACAGTAGAGCAGGCAAATGCCTTTTATGTGACACTGCTGTGCAGTGGTTTAATAATACTGCACAGTAATGTATTAGCACTGTTTGTGCTGTGATGCACTACTGTGCAGTATTATTAGGCTACTACTCTGTTAATGTCTCATGTAGATGCATCCATTGGGATTAATTCTATTAAGGGGTTTTCTTTCATAACATTTGTTTTTTTTCCTGTTTTATAATTGGAAGAGAAAAGGAGGTTAACCACAGAGACATTAAGTGACTTGCCCAAGGTCATTCAGGTAATCTATAACAGTGCTAGAACTGGAATACAGGCCTAATGAGTTGCCCTCCTCTGTCTTACCTATTGAACCACCAAGCCTGTCATGTAAAATAATTTTCCTTTCAGGGAGCCCATCATGCATTTGACATCAACAAACCATTAAAGGGCACTTCAACACTTTTTTTTAATCCAAAGTGTGTTTTCTTGAGTGCAGCTGGGTATATATTTATAAACAGACTGTTCCCCTTTTTGTATGGACATTCTGCATTGTTTAAGAGGGCTGTTATTAAAGCAATTGGAAATGGACCCAAGAATACCAAAATTAGATCAGCAGTGGATTTTACTTTTGATTCACCCCATGATAGATTCAAGGATACTGATAACATTCACTTTTGGATTGGGGTTCAGATTCCAAATAGCCCCAGGTACAGGGGTTTTTGGTTCACATCCCAGGCTCTCCAGCTATATTTTAATGCATTATTTCTTAGTTCACCAAACTTTGCCATTGGATGAAGTGTTTTTCAGAAATAAAACCAACATTTTGGCACAGATTCACTAATGTTAAAATGACCAGTGTTTACCCAGAAGCAAGTAAAGCCACCCAAGTAGCATTACAGAGCCTATTTTAAAATTCCATCTTGGCTTTTTTTGGCCCTGTGATCTGCAGTGGTAATTGGGCAGCACTGTCTATGAAATGCATTCACTGTGTGGGGGAAAGGTTTCTACAGTAAACTGATTATTCCATTCAATCTGGTGTTGAGGCTGTAAAAATGGCTCAAATACTTAAGAATATGATGGGATTCTGTTCAGAGTGTCAGCTGCCACATCCTTCCTGGAGAGAAGTGATTGCTGATATGACACTAGATAATGTCTGTATTAATGTAGTTAAATGTGGTTTGTCAGAGACTAGGACAGCAGCATTTAAAGAGGCAGCGTATAGATTATAGAGACAAGCGACAGGATGATCTCTGCAGCTGCAATTAACTGTCTTTCCTTTAGCTTCTCCTGCTTGGTTCACAGAAAAGCTACGTTTTCCTCCTGCTGATGAAGGCTGATTAGCAGTCAGATGGGGAGAGGCTCTGGGGATGGCACAACGCATTAATTAAATCACTTCTACAGGCTAAGTGGTGACACTTTGATTTATAGCAGAGCTCACTCAACCAGGCACTGGCATTTCCTGGGCACTGAGAGGAGGAAAAGCCACGCTGGGAAGCAGGTGGGAATGGGGTGTGAGCACTTTAAAAAAAAAAAACCTGTGGAGTGAATCCACAAAGCTGATGACGGGTATTTTCAGTAGAGGGTACTTGCAGGAGCAGTTTGGGAAGCACTGTAGGACTGTGAGTGGAGCCTGAGTGGTTGTGTCTTTCTTACACAGAAAATGTATCAATTTATATATATTAGAAATATTAAGAATATTTAAATTCTTTAACAAATGAGATTTTTATAACCTACAGACAATGTGTAAAGGAATCTTTGGACATAATAGCAGGACTCTTTGCTAGTCAGTGAATGTCAGAGCACGGCGGTCTAGGAGTAAAGAATGTCAAGTTCTAATCCTAGTTCTACTACTGATTCACATCACAGGACATTAGTTAAGTCACCTAAACTTTGCTTTCCAATTTTCCTGACTTCCAAAGAGGGGATAATGTTTTTTGCAAGCTTCTGTAAAGGGCTTTGAAAGAGTAAGTGTTAAACCAAAAAGACACCCAGCAGGATAAGGCTGACTCAACACAGCATTTGCTAGCAATTACATTAAAGAGGGGTATGAAAAAAAAATCACACCTCATAGGTAACATAGTTGTACCAGAAAAAACCTTTCTGTGGATCCAGTGATGTTAACAGAAGAGAGCTCTGACCAGGTTAGCCTATATTGCTCAGGTGCATCTAGGCAGGCAGAAAAATTTCTATTGGCAGTTACAGCCGCTGGTCTAAGGAAGTCTGCCAGTATTGCTATGGCAGCTGAAGCAGTGCAGTCTAGACAAGCCCTGAGAATCAAGGTGGCCTTGGCTCTATCCAGAATCTACTTTGTTTAGAATTTTAAAAATTGAAATAGCTACTTCTCAAGCAGTTTTCCTACTGGAAAACCTCCCGTCTAGCTGGCAGCAAAGCTGGGAAATCTTCCCTCTAAGATCAGATACCCAACAATGGAGATATTGACTTGATTCTTTTAAAAGAACTTTGTTATCCTTGAATAAAAGGTGGAGTAAGTTCAAAGCATTACTACTTGTACTAGTATTTCAAGGTAATTTTAAATTCAGTTTTTGCCTTGGTAATTCTTTGATTTCTGTTTTTCCTTAAAAGCTTTAAGCAAGGAATTATAAAAACTATGGGTGATTCAACTAAACACAGCATTCAGCTTGCTGAACACAGCAAATACTCTTTAAAAAGAGAGAGAGAGAGAATTCTGTGCACAAAAAAGATTCTCCCATGATCATATTCTCTGGAAGTGGAGAAGATAAAATTTATTTTTAATATAAACTCATCTAAAATGTTTCCTGCCTCAGAGTATGATCTTGGCATAAACTAAACCAGAGGCAGACTCAAGGATTAGGAAGCTTTCAAGGAAAGCATTAAGCAGCACCTGGGGTTTAGGAGGTCTCCTTCCTTTTTAATCTGTACTACTAGGGGTTTTTTTGTTTTTTTATAATTAACTTGTGTGCAGCAATGCCCAAAAGCCTCCTGCAGGATTGGGGACCATATTGTGCTAGGCACTGTACACACTTTTGTAATAAAAAGACGGATGCTATTCAAATGAATTTACAATCTAAAATAATAACTGATTACCCAAGTTAGTTGTCACAAGTGAGAAGACATGTTACTGTAAAATAAAAATCCTTTCTAACAATTCATGGCTCCTAAAGAGTTTGATTTTCTTTACATCCAAGATGTATGACTGATTATTTCAGTCACCTCGTGAACTAAACAATTCTACTTTGATGATCTAAATGGTGTTTCCAATTTCAGTTGAATGTGGCATTTTCAATTCCTCTCCTAAAAAAACACTGCTTTTTAAATAACTTTCACATCTCTCCAGAGGTGGCTGCATTTCAACAACAGGTGAAATTTCTATTTTGTGCAGTAAACTTATGTTTCTCTAGTATTATCTAAGGATCTCAAGGTGCTTAACAAGCAATAAATTTATCTTCCCAATCCCTTTATGATGTTGCTATTATAATCCCTGTTTTATGAAAGAAGCTATAGACCTACACATTTGGGTCAAACAGGAAGCCTGTGGCACAAAAGGGAGTAGGCGTCTCCTTTTTACATTGCTCCTTTATCAACACCATCATTTTTCCTTCATCTACAATATTTTGGGGTCCCTCTTAATGAATAACAATTCATAAAAGATATAGTTTAACTCTGGAGTGACTGGATGGCTTGGAAGAGAACTAACTCACTTTTAAACAGATCCACATGCATCTCCATTTCATTATTAGATGAAGTTTCCAGTGAGGCAAGCTGCATGACTCCCATTAACATTAACTTTACTTCAGTAATGAGGTGATAGATTTAGTACAATCACTGAAGCTAATATAATCACAGCGATGAGACAAAAGCATGTTGCAATAAATACTGTTCAGATGATGACATTGACAACATAGATGGATTGTACTGAGGATGGCAAAACGTGCCACTGAAAAATGATGTAGAGAGGTTGAAGATCGTGTTTCAGGGTGCACTAATAAAGGTATATAATTGATGGCAACATGTTGCACTAAGGTGGATTAGGACAGTGACACAGGGCAGAGGATAGGATGCATCCTGCAAGATGCTTTGTATTCATCCTGCAAGATCCTTTGCTGAGTACGCTCAGAACAGGGAGTTTATAGCACTGGACCCTTTTATGATAATCTAGGGAAGATAAAGAGGATTAATATAGGGTCAATAATAGCGATGTTACAAAAAAGGCAACACCTATGTAGGGGAGGAAATCAGAAGCTAGTGGTGATGGCCCCAGGAGGAGGGTGAAGTCACTAATGTATTGTACCGGCATATCACTTACATCACTGTACCGTTGCAGCTTCATTACTTTAGCTAATAGAATTCTATGAATCGAACAAGACCTGAAAGGACGTGATAGCAATGAGCAAGTCTCTTAGCACCAGTTTCTCTCTCCATATAACATAAGGTTAAAAACAAAACATCCACTGTTAATAAGTGAAATTAACAGGAAGGAAAAATGAGAAGGCAGAGTATATATGCTACATTTGCACACAAAGAGTAACATAACTTTTTTTTTTTAATTCAACAGTCACTGCATTTGGATTACATAAGTAGTACCTGTGGGTTTGATTTTTTTTATATTTTTCTACTAAAAGCCTATAAAATCCCATACATCATGGAATGAACCTCTATTAAAACCTTTTAAAGTATTATTCACCCAAGCCTAAATACAACTAATATAGAAAATGTAGTATACTTACAACACAAATATGTTCTGCAAACAACTTTCTGTACCTCTTAGGTAGCCTCTTAAACAAACATCATTTAGATGGCTAAAGCATCATACAACAAACCTAGCTGAAATATTTCTTAGCAGGTAGACATTTTGGAGAAGCTGAACCATTGTAAGTGCATTTTTAACAAACTCCTCTTTTTAATCCTGCAGCTACAACTAAGATGCATTGATACTGACATGGGCAAAGTGTGTTTTCCTCACTTAGATTTCAGTGTCTTGGGGATATTTGGAGGGGTGCCCAGCCCTGATGCTAAATGATAAGGCTTGCCCCTATCATTTTCTTAGGACACAACGTATATGGTTCCGCCACTCCTGTTTGCTGCATTGTTCCAGCCATTGTCACTGCAGATATTCAACCATAGCAAGGACAGCCCTGATCAATATTTCTTTGTTGTGCAGCTCTGTATTAACTACATCTCACTTTCCTTTGACAGTGACACAGATCACATGCAGCTGCTGCCACAGCCATGAGAAACAAGAATTCTGGAAAGCATATTCATTATCTGGCTGTTAAAAGCGACAGAGCATGCAAACCTCACCCTGACTGGGTTACCTGAAAATCAACATCTCCATTTGATTAAGCGACTGCCAGCCAGTCACCTTCTCCCTCTAACCTTGATGTGGCAGGGCTGTGACAAGTGCACATACTGTAACATCAAAAATGTTTCATCTGTGTTCACAAATAGACAGCTTAATTTGTTTTAATAGCATGGTCTCTTGCTGAGTTTCCATTGCAAACCCTGGTTTTCAGGAATAAATACCTAAGCTGTTTGAAATGGAATCAAGCTTAAAGTTGGCTGGTGAGATGCCAGTGGGGATCCTATTTAGGTTCAAAGTCTACAGCCATTTATCCAACTAAAACAGTCATAAACTTTCAAGGCAATTTGGTCTCAGTTCCACTTACTGGATTCAGACCCTTAAAAAAAACACATCAAGTTATTTGGGGGGCAGGGAGGGGGCTGGGGGATTCAAAGAGTTGTTGTTTGAATAAAAAAGTGACTGTGTAAAAATTACAGTTTCTAAACAGGTCTGGTCCAACTGCACATTCCAAATATTATTTGCCCTTTTAGCAACAATTCAATGTCTACAAGCCATACAAAACCAACACAGCAGTAGGAGAGGAAGCCTTCATGAAACCCACAAAAATAAAGAGCTCATAGTGTTGTCAACTCTCACAATTTTGGAGTGAGTCTCATAATATATAATGTTTTTCTTAGAACTCTTGCTCCTAAAAAACCCCCTAGAAGCTCAGCTTTCTTTTCTAAAAAGAAAAAAATATGATCCTTCATGGTTACTGAGAAAAGCTTGAAGCTGTGAACCATGAGTGCTCCAGGGATAGATAAGTAACATTTATGTTTTTAAATGAGTCATGATTTTTGAATGCTTGGGGTTAGCAATACTGATGTCTGAAAAAGGAAAGAGATTCTATTCTGGTTCACATTATTAGCAGAACTAATAAATGTTCTGCAGTTGGAACCGAGTTATTTAATGAAGATTATACATGGTTCAGGAAGATCCCAGCTTGATTCTTTGATCCTGAGCTGATTTTACAGGGGCGGCAGTTCAAAAAAGAGGTGTGGGGGGGAAGAAATCTTGTTGAGTGGTAAACACTTGCTGTAGAGTTACTGAGACAAAGATCACAGGCCTGCTTGATATTTTTGCAGAATGACTTTTTTGCATAGCGGTTCTTAACATAGGAGTAAGGTTGCTCGGGTGTGCTGTACTCTGACACTGAGTACATGTGGCGCAGGTTTTACCTCAAGCAGGGCATACATGTAGTTTAACTTGAATCAATTAGTGGCATGTTTAAACAGAACTGAAAGAAACTAATGTTGAAACAGAATAGGAGCACCCACCCAGGGCACAGGAACTTATAACTTCATCAGTGCCAGTGTGTGCCTAGGGAAGGGGCTGGGCAGGTAGGGCCCAGCTGGGCGGGTGGCTCGCCCCCTCTCCTTTCTTCAGTCTGAACTCTGACTCTGTGGATGTGCACTCCTGCCAGGTGTGCAGGGGAATGGAAGCCAAGTACTTCAGCACTCACCAGCTCTGGGAAGGGCAGGAGGTGACAAGTGAGGCCCCATCCTCTCCTATTTGGGCAGATACTTCTCAGGCTCCAATGGAGCCCTCAATGGCTGGGCTGTCTCCTGCAGCTGCTGCTCTCCTGGGTCTGGAGTGGTGCAAAGCAGGTCACTCCCCACCTACCCACCATTGTGTTGCCCCCAGGCCACAAGTGGTACCAAGTGTGTTTTCTCCTCACTTACAGGTGAGAATTTGCTCAGGGGTGATTCTGCTCTCGACTGCTGGCCATCTACTTCAGCTCAAGGCCTCATTGCCCTAGTGCCCATGACCAGGATAAGCACTAACAGGGAAACTCAAAGGAGGTGTGGGGATTTAGACTCAGCATCCCTCCCCACTTCAGTAAAGTAGCTCATACTGTCTGCTGCAGTGTCCGTGTGGGAGGGGAAGAGAGTGAGAAAAAGACAGGAAAGCTACCCACCAAAGGCAGACAACCATTGGGAGGCTGACCGAGCTGGGAGGACAGTTTTTTGTAAGCCAATATCACTGGAATTTGAGTGCGTCTGAATATCACTTGGCCCCACATGGTCTCAGATTGGGTCTTCCTCCTCAAGCCGTGGTCCTGTGACTCCTGCTACAGCTCTGAGCAAACAGACGGTTCTGATCAGTGCTTCTTGCCATGAATCAGTGAACAACTCAATTCACTGGCAGCTCTACAAGAATAAAATTAAAGGTGTGCAGCACTGCAGACTTGCACCCTTCTGCTTCTGTACTACAGTATACCCACCATTCAGTTAAACGTCATTGGCAGGACAGGCTTTGCAATTGTTGCTAAAGTTGCAGAGAGACGGGTCTTTTAGGGACAGTCAGAAAATATACTTGGGGTGTGATACCAAAGATCTGTTGGTCAGCTCCTTACTCATCAGTGCCATTGCTTGCGCTCCTTCCACAGTCAGGTGTTGTTTGTTGGTGTTGTTTTTTATATAATACAACAGCTGTGAATTAGGCAACCTCCAACAGCCACTGTTGAGAGGCAATCCTGTATGTATTATCATGCCTGACCACAAATATTAAAGATGCAGGCAGCCTTAACTTAAAACTAGGGTTGGCAAGCCAATCAACTGACCAGTCAAATATTGTCACTTGACTGCATATTTTTTACCAAATATTATAGCAATTTTACAAGAAAACTACATTTTTAGTGTAGTTTTCTTGACAGAAATGTAATTTTTTAAAAATTGCTTTTAACACATTTATTTAATGGAAAATTTGTACTTTTCCTGGTTATTTGGACCTATTGGCAATTTTTTACAATTTTTGACTACTCATATACCCAACCCTACTTAGAACAGTTTTATTTTGTGGATTTGGTTGCCCTTTAATGATGGCATTGGTAAACAACAACTAGACAACACAGGAGCAATTCCAGACAGCAAGCAGGAAGAAAAATTCTATTTTCCTTGGGCAACGCGCTCATTTTCATCCCCAGTACTCAGAAGTTTTCTTGCCTTTTGCCAAGTGACATTCTGTGCTGATGGCTCTATGGGACATGTGCCAGACTTCAGATTCAAGGGGAGGTTGCCAGCTTCTATCCAAGTCTTATGGTAACCTCTGCTGGCTGATCAATAGTGTTACACTGCTTTCAACTGAGCCTGGCTGCCTAGCTGTTGGTCTGCACAAGAAGTAATCAGACAAAATAATGAGGGGAAGAAGAATGTGAAGAAATATATTGAAACTGCTTACTCATGCCTGTCACAGAGGGTTTTTTTAATACTGCAGTTTTAAGAATTCAGATTATTATGTAAATGATGAACAGTCCATACTAATATGAGTTTACTTCCTGGGATGACACAACCTCATAATATTATTAAGTGGCATTGCAAATGAAGAGTTTGGAAACTTTTCCATACTCGAGATTGGAGAATTGCATCCAAATTGCCGTTACAGTGTCAATTTACACATCTGTCAGCTTCATTTTTCATGCTCTGCTTAGACCATGACTCCCAACTGCAAAACAATTTGAGCTGCTCAGTCTGCACTGTGGGCGGATTAGCTGCCTGTTATACTTTCCCTTATCACCTTTTTCTCCAAATGTAGCATTTTCTATTTATACAGCTGTGCATAAAGCCAGGTATGTTTTTCATGCCAGCAGTACCAAAAGGCCTCAGTCAAGTTCAGGGCCAGTGGTACTAGGCTTTGTACATACAGTTTTTGAATTTTGGGGCAAGGGCTGTTACAGAGACAAGAAACAAAAGTTGGAAGGGAATACAAAGAGGGACAAGATTAAGCGACTTTTGTAAGGTAACGCAGCAGGTGAGCAATAGGGTTGGAACAGAATCTAGCTTTCCTAACTCCTATTCCCCTGGCATAATTACTGGTTGTGATGACTACATAAGGAGATAGAAAATGCTTACTATTCAAGAACTGAACCTGATCTGAAGCCACTACAATAGACTGTGAATCTCTGTTCCGTCTCACAGACCCACCTGTAACAGTGGTCTTCCTTATTATACAGACTTGCTGTATGTTTGATCTTTATACAGAACAGGTTAAGGGAGAGCCCATAACATTTCCTACTTGTCCGACATATCCAGCATCCAGTTTTTCTGTAGACACAAACAGGTATCCAAGCTGTGGTTCAAAAGAAAAGCAGCAGAGGCATAAGTCAAGTTGCTGCAGTGTTAGAAAGAGATGCATATATAAAACATGAATTGCTAAAAGCCAGACAACTTCCTCCACCCGAAACATATGGGGAGGACTTGTTGTTAATGAGAGACAGACCAACAGCACAGAACCATATCTTGCCTGTTATTTTCCTCTTCATTCCCAGCAGATGAGGTTATAGCTTGTTTTTTTTCCATCCTGCCTACAGTTGTTTGCTGTTGGTTGCATGGGAATTTAGAGTACTCTTATTAAAACCACCTGTAATTTACTGAAGTCATTAATTCCTGGTTGCTAGGTTCTGATCTAGGGGAGCTCTTTTTCACCCCCACAAACCCTTTTAGTGTGCCATGACTGAACAACAAATATCAAATAATGATGCAGGCACACCACAGAACTCATATCCTAAAACTGGAAAAAAAACTGAGTCAGTGAAGCAAAATGGAGAGACAGCATAATGGAGTAATAAAATAAAATAAAATAAAATGTTTCACAGCTGCCATACTTATTCCTTCATATTCAGATACTTCCAATTCATTAATCCTAGCATAAAAATAAAGTATCCAGAGGCCAAAAACTTGTTAATAAAAGGGAAGAAGTGAAGTGGTGAATGGCCACTGCAGTATATAAATCATATAAAAGACTGAATGACTTCAATTCAGAGTTTAGAATACCAAAGCCATGATCCAAAGTCAAACATTCAGCAATGGCACCATACCAAACTGTTTCTGTGCATTTAAAGCTTCAGCCCAGCCAGATTAGAAAAAGAAGTTCCCTGCTTCTCTCCACAAAAAGGAGTTAGGCATACCACTCTCTTCTATGAATCGAAGATTTGCAAGAAAGAGTCGAACACAAACTCTTCTGAGTACAGAATCAGTTTTAAACTAATCTCAAGTTTGCTTTATTAGCGGCTGTACTAGGCAGAATCATGAACTCTCTTATAAGGGGGGCTGTCATTTTAACAACTCAAGAGGTTACAATCACATAGTAGTAGGTTGATACTATACGTGAGAGAAGGACACATTTGACATTTACTACCATCTCCCATGACAGGAACAGTTATATACCTTCACATCTGGGTTCAAGGGGAAGGATTTCCTATAGACTAGCTCTGAAAAATCTGTCTTTTCAGAATAGTAAGAGAAAAAACATTAGTTCTCCTGATTGAATTAAAAAAAAAAAAAAGCAAATAAAAATGTGGTCTTCCAGATCTGGCTTCCTATCCTCCCCACCTTCCTTTCCTTGACTAAAAAGCATTTCATTTTACTGTCAATTTTCAAGCTGCTGCATTACCAGGATTTACTATGTTCCATCTCCCTTGTAGTTTGAGGACACACAGACACCAGCAAAATAGATGCATTTTAGAACCCCTAAGATATCCCCTTTTAACTGGGACATTAAAAAAAAAAAAAAAAAAAAAAAAAAAAAAAAAAAAA
>NW_017729001.1:646833-653500 GCF_001723915.1 Gavialis gangeticus | reverse complement strand
CATAGTCAAGATTTAACCACCCTTGCAGCTGTTACATACATACCTCCCTTCTACTCTCACTTGATAGTGGTCAGCCAACACATTTCTAAGCAACACCTATTTTCCTGGTCTTGACAGGATCCCAGAGATTCTTCTAAGACAGTTAATGCCAAGCCATTTCTTAAAAAGACCTTAGTACTATTCTACTAGCAGCAGTAGGATCACTGCTGCTGATATAGTGACGGGATGTTTTACTCCCAGGTTGTTTAGCTTGGACTTACTCCAAGTAGGAAGAAATAGTGGTAAATTTGCCAGTGTGGCTAGTGGTGCCTTGTTTATGCAAGAAATTCCAGAAGTGCAATAGTTGGAATGTTAAAATACAGCTTGGCATACACAAATCTGACCATCTTTTCTGAATAAACCCAACTACATTTTGAAGTATGCAACCCCATCACTACCATTAAGCAGATCACCTGTGACACCTACTTAGACACTAAACTACTGCATGTCTTAGTGGGTAGTTCCTACACCTCTATACCATGTTTCTCTCAGCTCATTAAGAATGCTTACCAGGGTACCACCTTATGTTTGTTACAACATCTTGCCATGGGAGGGCAGCAAACGGGAGAGAGCTGTGACTGAGTAAATGCTTAACAGTACAGCTCTATAGAAGACACCTTAACATTTTCATGGGCACTTGCCAGCAGAGACACTGTGTTTTTCCAAGAATTTTTTCACGCAAAGAACTTTGGAAAAGGACAAGAAAAAATGCAAGTAGGTTTTCAGTTTCACATATGAGATGGCAGGTAATGTTTTTATTCTCTCATATACCACATGCAGTTTAACTATAAGAACAACAAAATACCCTTGAATAGTATAAAGAATATTTTAACAATGTCATTAGCTACCCCACTGTACAGTTCTAAAGTTCACACTTGTGTAGATTGCTTTAATCCAAGAAGGAAAAGAGTTACTGATTTAAATAAATAAGCACAGTCAAAATTATGGAAATGCACAACATGCCCAGATACGTCAGCAAAAAGTAAGAATGAGGTATCATATAAAAAGAACTGTCTGGTTCTGCCCAGTGCTAGGAGTCTGATTTTTCAGGAAAAGTATAGAGACTCAGCATACAGAAAGGTTTTCAAATCCTTTTTGTGCAAACTATTCCTGCATACATATTAGAATGAGAGATTAACATTCAGTCATCACCAAAATTAGGCTGAAATTTCAGACCAGAAAGTCATCTGATCTAGATCAAAATTTTGTGCTGGAATATTATTAATAGGCTTCTAATAACAGGCTTACGAGATTGGCTGTTAGTCTTTCTTCAGAGCAAGGCTGGAGACATGTACCCTGATGTTTTAGCATCATTACTTAGTCTACCAGGATAATGTTAATTTAGGATCTCAGAACACCTTGGTGCTTTGGCTTCCTCCCCCTACGTGGCCTGGAGTGGCATATCGGAACTAAAGAAACATGCAGAAGTTCAACTAATAAAAATCTTAGCATTTTAAGCAAGGAGATCCAACTAAGCTAGAGTTGGACCACCCATGGTTACACTACAGGAACAAGACCAGTAACTAAGATGGCATTTACAACCATGCACAAATATACCCCATACTAACCAGTTTTCCTCCAAGCTGGGCAGCTGAAGACACAATGACCACAACCAGGGTCCTTGCTCTGCCAATCTAATCTGCCTGACAAGAACACAAATGTGGCTATGTTGGGCACCAGAACAAAACCGTGTTCATTCCTTTTTCCTCAATTTTGGTCAAGATGAAAATGCCTCTTTGCCAAGATACAGCAAAACAGGGACTGAAAGGCGTCAGGCACTGACTACATGAAACATCAATACTTTCAGCTACTAATCCATATAAACCCAATAAATAATTCATAATTACATATAAATTGTGCACCATGGATGCTGAAAAGTCCTCGAGGGAGACAAGCTCAATAGGCATTCTTTACCCTTTAAGAGCAAAAATCCCTCTTCATAACTAGAACTGTCAATCTGAAAGCCCATGGTCTGCAGAGAAATACTTTAACCTCCGCCACATATAGATGCAAGGCTTTATTATGTTCTTATCCAAGTGGTTTTGTAGACTTTAGCCACGGTTTGCATCATAAATGGTAGCTATTCCATTAAAACTAGCTTTTCAAGAGATTCCCTCACACCTCTCCACCTTTCTTTGCAGGTACACAGTGTTCTTTAATCTAAGAAAGTGAAGTTTTACTCCACAAAGCAAGTCCCTTGCTTTGGCTGAACGTGGCCTTTTGTCTTTGGGAATGTCAAGAAGAGAGTTTAAGCTGAAGCTCTTGAGCAGCAGCTGTCCCCTTGCTGTTCCAGACTCTAATTCCCAGTTTCTTCCTTGATGTTTCAGATGCACAGTTTTCAAACAGGCAGGAGCTCCGGGGGATACTCTCCATAGCAATATTTTGCAATGGGGTCTCTATAGGTGTTTTCATGCTGCACACTCTGTTGGGAAGAGAGGGAGAAGCCCTTAGGAAAACAGGCTTGTTAAAAAACACCTCTCCAGTGTAAGAAAACCTTCTGCCCTTTCCATAAAGGGCAGTAAACAGTGCTGTTTACCTGCTGTTGTGCCCCCTTCCCCACCCCCAAGATACCACCATGGTATGAAAAATTTTAAAAAATGAGTTTGCAACATTACAACACACAGCTGTAGACCTGTAGCTAGACACCCTTTACTGGAAGTTCCCAGGCAAGCTGTACTCAGATTGCTTGAGTTCCCAACCATCTAGGTATGCAATGCCAGGTTTTTGCCCATGCACATATACTAAGCAAATTCCATTAAACAAAACACCAATACAGTAATTTGTAGTAGGTGAAACCAGAATCAGGACACTGAAGCAACCCACCCTCAAGCTTTAAGGGTCCATTTGAATCTATACCCTTCATTTATGATTCATATCTAGTTTGTAGTATGAGTGTTTGCTTTGATACAAAGTACAGGACTTGTCCCTATCAACACCTTCCTGTAGGTTGAGTGTTTTGGTTGGAACAAAACTACTGATAACCTTGCTCGCTTTAAGATTTGTGGCTTTAATTATAGATACCCAGCTTTTGTTTATTTTTAACATCAGTTAAAAATACTATAGTGAGCAGATTTACTCTGATTACCCAGATGAATGTCAGCTCATGGGAATCTAACACGGTACTACCAGGTAAATAGTCTCTGAAGCTGCTGGGAAAAAAAAGCACACTTGTCCTCCCCCATGGCTCCCTTTCTCCCTCAAAAGGGACTGGTAACTCATTAGGGTAAGCAGACTTGTAATTGGTTGGTTTCATTCCAGCCTAGTATTCTTTATGCTGTGTATCTCTAAGTAAAAGTCAGCATCTACTTCTGTAATGCTCAGAGTGCTTTTTGTGCCTAGTTTAGAGACTGTCTCCCCTCTTTTTCAGACAATACCCAAAGATCATATCTTAAGTATGTGTATACATGAGGATTTAGATATTCACAGCACCAATTTCCCCTTCCCAATCCCTTTCTTAGATACTTTTTGACTCCTCCCTTTTCTACTTTCCACTTCACACTGGACATGCTGTTGCATCTGACCTGTGATGAAGTCCTGCATTTGGCCAGACACAACTCAAAGTGATCTTCCACAGCCATGAAGAGGTTCTGGAAAGCTATAGCTGCCCGGTTCAAGAAACGCTCAAGAAGATGTTGCTGGGAAAACCAGGGGGAGAAAGAAAGACTAAGGTAAGTTACTTAAGGGAGTGGAATAGGAAAAAAAAAGAGTAGATTTTTTCATTAACTTGCAGAAGTAATTAAGGCTACAGAAGAACAAAGTTACCCAATACTTCTCATTCTCTTGGTTTTTTAAACGTCTACTTTGAATATCCCATTTTTTATAATAGAACACAAGGCACTTGGAACTGTGCCCGGTTCATGAAATACAAGGAAGCACTGCAAAACAGAGTCAAAATAACATAAAAATAGCAATAATGAAAATTTTGCAACCAAAGAACCACAAAGGATCATTCTATGGCCAAGATACTTAATTGGGAACAAGGAGATCTGGGTTTGTTTTCTGACACTTAAAGTCTCTTAATCTTTGTTCCTTGGTTTTACTTTCATATCCACTAGGAAATAATTACATTTCTCTTCTGTGTAAGGAATGTTTTTAATCAGTTGCAACAACGATAGGGGCTGTAAACAGATTGCAATGGGTGTGCGTCCAGGCCAATGTCCCCTGCTCCTGGGAGGAAATGATTTGCATTATCCTCTACAAACTTACTCAGCCATGAAGAAACATACCCGTGTTGTTGTCATAAACAAAAAGCATGATATACTAAACTCTCCTGAGTTTCATTCCTACCAGAACCTCTGGATAAATGTTATGGGCAGCAAAAGGAAAAATCCTTCCCTTGAAAAATCTGAAGGACATTGAGAAGATGCAAATTTTATTCCATGATTGATCTAAGCTGTGTCTCATTAAGTGAAGTACCAAAACATCATGATGGCCTGGAGGCATTACTGCATTCTCTAATGGTGCATCTGCTGGTATCCTACATTCCTGACAATGGCTTACTACTAAGCATCCATGAAGATAATTAAGAATTTCACCTGAAACGAGAAGCGGCAATAGCATTTTCTAGGGTAGGAGGTTAAATATTAATATAAGCTATTATTACAGCTCGCTAAAGGGGGAAACCTCCCCCCAAAAAAACAATTTTGAAGGAATCTGTCCCATTAGAAAAACAGAGTTTTGCTGAAATTGAAAGGGTTTGTGAAATTGTGCTGGTTTTCTAAAGTTTCATTTTGGGCCATGGGTTGTAGGGCAGAGGATGGAGGGGAGAGTAGCGTTTACAACTTCAAAACATCCCTTTTCAAAATGAAATTTCTCAGTTTTTGTTCTGACATGACTAGGTTTTGAATGCTTAAATATAGAAGAAACAAGCAAAAGCTGAACTCAAAAAAACATTGTGAACAAACTACGTTTTCCTCTTCTTTCTGTTCTCATTATATAATATAACAAAACATAAAATTCATGGATTTTGTAATGGAAAAAGACAAATGTCAAAATCGTTCACAAAAACGTAATTTGTCCTCTGCACAGTACTAGTTGCTATACAGTATTTATAGGACAATCTGTTATGGGTCCTCACAGGTTCTCTCTGTTTACAGGATCCCCTGTAATGAATACACTCCTAATTAATTAACATCCTTGGACACTAAGCCATATAAGCAAACTAAGAACATATGAAAAACAAGAGAGACTCTGGGCACCTTGTTAGGCTGCAGGCAGCAGGAGACGCAGTATTCATACACGCTGCAGCAGCCGTTGGGCAGGCAGTTTTCACAGCTGTACAGTTTTGTGTGAGGCACGTTGACATTACAACAGCCATTCACCAACAGGTCTTTCCTTTCACAGATGTAGCCTGAAATACAAAGAATAGCCCTAAGCAGGATCTACTCCCCAGCATCTCTCACAGGAGCAGGCTCATGCAATGAAATGGTCCTGTAATAAAGAGTGCACATGTGTAAAGACTATGGTATATGTAGAATCCTATCATTCAAGGACAGGTAAGCCTGAGGATTTCTTATTCTGACCTATATCCATAACCAACCTGAGCATTTGGCCTAGCAGGAACTTTTTTATGATGTGATCTGCAAGCTGTTTCGAGACTAGAATGTCTCAAGATTCAGCATCTCCTACATGAGTATTGCATAGTCATATTATATATACATTGCACATAATGTAATACCAAAATGTGTTCTCTAAATGATGAAAGCTTCCAAGATTTTGCACAATCCCTTACTGTGGGGAGGAGGGGAAAGGAAGTATAGTAATTACGTGTAGCACCTGCTTAGGTTAATGTTATTTCCATTCTCAATCTGAAAAAGAGCCTGATTATATACATAACATTGACAGCACTTAACATTAGAAGGATTCTTAACTGCATGTGTCCAGAATTGCATATATCTAGTGTTTCTGGATATAAGAAGAGTAATCCTAACTTTACTCACAAGTAAGTAAATGTCTGGTACGGCTCACTTCAGTTTCTATTTGTACATCCCACAGGTTACCACACAATTTTTGCATGACAGGGAAGCTCTGGTCAAGAAAGGCCCAGCACTCAATTAAGAGGTGCATGATGCATCAAAATCTTTCAGAAGTGTGTACAATGCTTAGCTGCTTTTAGTGTTGCCCTCTGTTTAAGGAAAATGACTAGCTCATTCTGACTGCTTTTGAAATCTGAAGAATAATAGTAATATAAAGCTGATGTGATTCGTCTCACATAGAAAATACTACGTTCTTCCACAAGTTCACACACATACACACTAGGAATATCAGAGTCCCTGGAATAGTGAATTTATTTTTGCAACTTTTTATTGTCCAAACTTCCCTTAAACAAAAAAACAGGGGGGAAAAAGCCTCACAGGAACTGCTCAGGCTATCGGACTTACCAGGGTTGGTTTGTTTTTACATTCTTTCCTCTCTGTGGCCCAGATTCTTAGTGAGTAGCAGTGTCTCCTATTGAAATGAGGCACGTTCACAAACGGCACCAACAATCATTGGATGCAGGGGTGGCAGTGGATATAGTTTTCCTAGACTTCAGGAAGGCTTTTGATACTGTCTCTCACCCCATTCTCATTAGGAAGCTGGGGGACTGTGGCGTAGACACCCATACAGTCCAATGGGTCGCCAACTGGTT
>NW_017729001.1:639625-646350 GCF_001723915.1 Gavialis gangeticus | reverse complement strand
GAGAGGGTCCAGAGGAGGGCCACTCGTATGATCAAGGGACAGCAGGGTAGGTCCTATGAGGAAAGGTTGCGGGACCTGAACCTGTTCAGCCTTCAAAAGAGAAGGCTGAGGGGGGATCTTGTGGCCTGTTATAAACTGGTTAGGGGGGGATCAGCAAGCACTGGGGGAGTCCCTGTTCCCCCGAGCGCCGCAAGGAGTGACCAGGAACAATGGTCACAAGCTGGCGGAGGGAAGGTTTAAGTTGGACATCAGCAGGCGCTACTTCACGGTCAGGGCGGCTAGAGTCTGGAACCAGCTTCCAAGTGAGGTGGTGCAGGCTCCCACCCTGGGGATTTTTAAGAGGAGGTTGGATGACCACCTTGCTGGGGTCATTTGACCCCAGTGCTCTTCCTGCCATGGCAGGGGGTTGGACTAGATGATCTGCTCAGGTCCCTTCCGACCCTAGAAACTATGAAACCATGAAACCTCAGGTATGAATTTTGCAAACACCTTAACAGAATCCCAGAGACAGCTAGAGCAACTTACTTCACTGGGAAACAGTATTGTGCCAGGATACAAGACATTTCCACATTGGTGTAATTACATCCATTTTCTACCCTGATGTAAATTACTTCGGGATTCCAGGCAGACAATGAGCAGCTTATCCCAAGGCAGCAGACTCAGTTTAGGCTACTATTACCACGCCTCTCCATTAGGTTCCAGGAAACAGATAAAAGCATGTTTGTTTTGCACAAATGATTACTCCTGGGTGAGCCACAGGCACATTGCACAGACCTTTGCTGTAACTTACACCAAAAGTACCATATACTAATTCTACACTGAATTAGATAGAATTACCTTGGGGTTGGGGTTTAAATCATCTGTTGGCTATGTGTGCACACAGCTGTAAAACATGTCAGGTATCCATGGCCGTCTATTCTCATGAAGGAGCATTTCAGACATTACCCAGATCAAAACAGTTTAGTGTATGAAGAATGCATTTAGAGTGGAGTGGACTGCTACTTGAAAATCTCAGCAAAGATCTAAAAGTAGGCAAAGCCATCAGCATCATGGTCTGCACAAGAGATTCTTTTCAGTAGCCTTACCCAGTTCATCTGTAATGAGGAGCTTCCCTTGGACAGAATTCCTGCACTGGTTACTCAGCTGACTGCCGTTTCCCAAGCTGAACTGCACCTTCCATACAATGGGCTGCTCATGGTCCTGTACCTGAAGGAGGTTTCGATCTCGTACTGACCTTTCTTCCTGTCAATGACATAGAAGAATGGAGGTGAACATGCAGATTCCTTCTCTTACTTCATTCTGCCAAGTGCGCAATTCATAATCATGGAAATCAGAGCTGGAAAGGATGTCAGGAGATCATCTACTCCAACCCCCTGCTCAAAACAGAACCACGTACTTTGCAATCCTACATAAACAGAAGTTTATGTTAGCAACAAGAGGAAGGTCAGGGAAAGGGTGGGTCCCTTACTGAATGGGGGAGGCAACCTAGTGACAGATGAGGAAAAGGCTGAAGTACGTAATGCCTTTTTTACCTCAGTCTTCACAGGTAAGCTCAGCTTCCAGATTACTGCACAGGGCAGCACAGTTTTGGGAGAAGGTGAGCAGCCCCCAGTGGTGAAAAGAACAGGTTAGGGACTATTTAGAAAAGCTTGATGTCTACAAGTCCATGGGGCTGACTGCACATCCACTGGCCATTATCTTTGAAAACTCATGGCAACTGGGGGGGTGGTCCCAAACTATTGGAAAAGGGCAAATACAGTGCCCACCTTTAAGAAAATTAAAAAGGAGGATCCAAGGAACTACAGACGAGTCAGTTTCCCTCATTCCCCAGAAAAATCAGGAGCAGGATTTCTAAGCACTTGGTATCTTGTAGTGACAGCACGGGCTAGAGCCAGGGCAGAGCTGTGATCTGCTACCCGCATGCCCTGGGCAGCGGCGTGCAGGCAGCAGATCTGTCCCACACTGTCACTGGCCCCAGCCCTGCACCCAGCCGGGTGCCCTGCCAGCACTGCTTGGGCCGGTCTCCATAGAAACCCTGGCCTCATGCTGTCATGGCCCCACTGCTCCTGGCATCTCCCTGGAAACTGGCAGGAGCAACATGGACAGGGACTGCTGGGAAGGGCCAGCAGCTGGATCTGCCATTTTGCCCACCCCTGTGCTAGACTGTTCTCAGTGGTGGCAGGTGACAGAATAAGGAGCAATGGTCTCACATTGCAGCAAGGGAGGTTTAGGCAGGATATTAGGAAAAACTCTCACATGACGAGGGTAGTGAAACACTGGAATGAGTTACCTAGAGACATGGTGGACCCTCTAACCTTGGAGGTTTTTAAGGCCCAGCTCAACAAAGCCCTGGTTCGAATTATATAATCGAGAATGGTTCTGCTTTGAGCAAGGGGTTGGACTAGATGACCTCCTGAGGTCACTTCCAACCCTAATTTTCTGTGATTCCATGACCCCCAACTATCTCATCCCAGCCAAGACTTTGTCTACCTGGGTCTTAAAAACCTGTAAACACTGGTGACGTGTAAGGGGTGTACGTGGGTGCACATGCACCCCCTGATATTGGCCGTGAACTCCCCTGGAAGCTCCAGCCGTGAAACAGGAAGTGCCGCTGCAAATGCACTTCCGGTTCCTCCCCTACCCTGGTCAGCAACCGGCTGCTGGGAGACATTTCCCCCCCCCGGCAATCTGGTGCCCCCCCAGGCTCAGGAGGCACCAGTCGTCCATGCCTCTAAGGACGGAGATTCCACAACCTCTCTAGGTATTTTTCCCCTAACTAAACATATAATTGTTACAAATCTCAAGACAGATGAAACTTCAAGAAACACTGCAATAGGGAGCGACACGCAGGTTGTCACAGGAAGTGGTTTACCAGAGAAGGTGGTTTACCATATGTGGCATGCAACATTAAATCAACATAATTAAAAGAAAAGTAACAGGGCATTATTGTAATCATTATTGCAAATTAGCAAGTGCATTAGAATTCAGATAGTTTTCTCTTCATTAAATAACCAATATATACTGCAAATTGTTTCAGCATCAAAGAGTGGGCTCCCCTCTCCACATTTTACCAGCCCCCTTTCAAAAGCAGGGGACCCATGAACAACACGACAGGCACTTCTGCAATACCTTCCATGCAGGGATCCCAAACACTTGGTAGTAATTACCTCTCATTGCCTACCCCTCACGAGGTTGTAAAATAGTACCTTTTCCAGTTCAGAGGGAGACACTTAGGCAGATGGGTTAATCTTAAACTACTGTTCTTCAAAGCATAGACTTTAAACACTACGTAAAAATTCCTAATGCTATACACAGACTGACCATTAAAGGTGCTTTCCTCTACATCATACCAAGTGAACACTTGAGGATACATGCTGGAAGTCATTCAAGAACAGCTAGGCCAAGTCTATTTAGAGATAAAGAAGGTCTTAAAATACTTCAGGTTGTGTATGGAAAACCAGGCTACAAAAAGAACCTTCCAAAACTGCTCTGCAAAGAAGAATAGGCACAACCCGGGTTATATATGGGTGACACTTAAAAGAAGAAGCATTAAGAAAGTCAGTTGTCCCTAGAATTGCTAAGGACTTTGGAAGGGTATTATTGAGAGACTAAATCTCTCTCTCTTCAAGCAAAGATCTAATTAGGTAGATATTTTTTGATGAAGCTCATTTACAAAAGTTGGTGAGGCAGTTCTTATTTTTACCAACAGAACTGTAAATCATTTTAAATAAACACTTTCTTTTTACACAAATAGCCTGTAATTTCAAGGTCAGCTATTGAAGTCTGATGCCCGATTCCCATTACGTTTTAACACTCTTGCTAATAGGTTCCTGAGGTTGGCTTAGATCCTGCTCCTCCTACAGGAATGTACATACAGAGGCCCTCATGCCTGCACAATGTCCTGTTCTTGAATCAGGACCAACAATGCTGGAAGAAGAAACAGAAACAGAAACATTAACTCACGATGAGGAGATCCGTCACTATCTCCAGGCCTTAAAAAAAATTAACATCTCCTGTTTTATTTTTAAGTGACTCCACAAAGTTTAGCCAGAAGGCAACCTTTAGGAAAAAGTTTTCTAACTTGTATGTTTACACAGCATTTAGCACCGAGCAAGATGTACCCTGGGTCCCAAGGAGCCCACAGTCCAGGGGCCCAGTTCTACCAGGATTGGCTAGTGTTTCCTAGGCACGGTAGTTTGTACAGGATTAGGCCTCAAGCGATAAAGAAAGAGGTGAAAACAGAGAAGAAGGGTAACATTTGAAATGCAATACTGACCTGCTTGAAGGTGCTGGTAAGGAAGTAGATGAGGGAAAGTCCAAATACAATGCCCAGGACCCAACGCTTCCTCAGCAGCTTGCGCCACACCATAAACACAAACTGCACCATCCCCAGGACCCTCGGGGTGAGGCTCCCCGGCTCTGCAACTCTTACTCCCTGATCCGCTGCACCGGCTGCCCCGGGCTCAGCACTCCCCTGGATTTCCCCCCATGCCCCCCTTGCTAATTTGGGGGACTGGAAAAAATCTCCAGGGACAGACGGATTTTTCCAAGCGCGTTATAACCAGCTGCAACCCTCGAGCCCCCAAGGAGGGGAGGAGCAAGACAAGCGGTCGCGGCAGCGGCAGGCCGAGGCTCACGATGGGCATGGGCGAGGGGGGCCGCCCGGGGTGGCTGCAGTGAGACCCCCTGGGCCGGGCTGGTAGCCGGCTTGTCCCGGGGCCCGGGCCCTCCCCTCTGCGGCTCTTCCCAGCACGGCCGCCGCCGCCGCCGCCGCCGGGGAGGAAGGGGCGGGAGGCGCGGAAGTCACGTGGCGGCTGCTCGCCCGGGCCTGGCGGGCGCGGAGGGACGGGACGGGACGGGACGGCCCGGGTAGGTACGTGCCTGTCCCCTGCGAGGTGCTTGCGGCGCAGGGAGGGTTGTTTGCTGCCGTGGGCACGTCCCAGCTCCGCCGTGCCTCTGACCGCCTGCCGTGGAGGAGGGCCCGCGTGTGCCAGGGTGGGGTCTTTGGAGACAACAGCTGTCTCCTCAGTTAGTAACCAGCTAACCTTAGGTTTGTGGTACCGTGGCAGGGCTGAAGAGCATCGGTCTCGTTCCTAGCCTGGTGCCGGGTTCCTTACCCTGGCAGCCTTCTCTTCGCTGCCTCTGAAGAGCAAGTCCTTCTCCTGGGGTTTTGCTGTAAAAGAGAGACAGGTGGAAAGCCAGCTTTACCTCATATTCAGAGCTAATGCAGTCCTAATAGGTTGAGCTTAAAGTCAGGAACTAATGACCTCTGATGCTGCACTCGGTCTAGGTTTACGCTAGGCCATATCCTGCACTCAGGCCAACATCTCGGCACTGGCATGAAGTCCTCTGGCCTGTGTGGGCCTAACTTGGACAAGCCGCTTCATTCATCTCACTGGCTGCATTAGAAAAATGGAAGTAATATTACAGGGGCTCTCTGAAGTTTTGTTAACTTGTATACCACACCACAGTAGAGTGCTGTTAAAATGCCAGGCGTTGATACTGTGTGACTGGATTTTTCTTCTGTCAGCCATTCCAAAACCTGAAATGCAACCTTGAATTCAACAATAGTGATACAGCAAAAAGTCTGCTTGTGAGTCGCAAAGGACGTGTCAGGAAAGCAAGTGCTGTGTGGGGTGTTGCTGGAGCTGCTGGGCAGTTAGTGCCCTGGTGCTCATAGTTGTGCATCTACATCGGGGCGGGCAAGATGCGGCCTGCCAAGCCACTCTATCCAGCTCGCAGGGCCCCTAAAAAATTTAGAAAATTCATATTTATCTGCCCCTGACTGCCTATCATGTGGCCCTTTATGGCTTGCCAAAACTCAGTAAGCGGCCCTCCGCGCAAAATAATTGCCCGCCCCGATCTACTTCTTTGCTATGTACTTTAAGCCATGTTCTGACTGCCCAGTAGTGATTGGTCCAACTTACACGAAAGCAAAGGGATTTCCAAAGGGATGGCTCTTGGGAGGTTGGAGCCCGATGTTTGGAAGTTGCGACTCTACCACCACTGTCCACATCTAAACAGCATCGACTCATCTGTTCATCCTGATATAGACAGAATAAAGTGTTTTCTGCAAGCTCTGGGTTTTCAGGGTTTAACTCTATAAATCAACATCATACCTATTTTTTGCATCTATTCAAATCCTACTGTACAACATCCTTAACAGGGGGTTGCCTGTATATTCTACCTGAAATGGCCCATCTGGGTGGTTTATGACTTATCTCCAGTAATCAGCAGGCTGTATTTTGGTTGTGGAATGTATGTGTAAGTGTGTATGAACATACCACACAAATGCAATTTTGGGAATGCTTTAAAGAGAGAAATGCTAGGTAAAAGATTTATTTTATTTTTGCATCCATGATTTATGCCATTCAGGTGCACTGCTGTGCTTTCATTTTGCCCCATTGACTTCATTAGATCTCTGCATAGGTGTGACAGTCTCCTCTCTTGTTGTAAACTCAGGATACATAATGGGTCACTTGCAGAGAAATGCATGCTCTGTTTCCATCTATCAGCCCTTCCGAATAAAGAATGAGGGGTGAGGAACATGGAAACATCAGACAAAGGAGAACAGTTGCTAAATTACATGTTTTA
This sequence comes from Gavialis gangeticus, assembly GCF_001723915.1. Taxonomy (NCBI): domain Eukaryota; kingdom Metazoa; phylum Chordata; order Crocodylia; family Gavialidae; genus Gavialis; species Gavialis gangeticus. The sequence goes on along the minus strand of NW_017729001.1, from coordinate 639,756 downwards.
TCTTTTTCTTCCACAGTTTCACACAACCTAAGGCTGTTTGATGATCAGTTGGGGAATATGACCAGAATGATCATATCCTTATAGAAGACAAGTATGTGTGTCACTATATATATATATATATATATATATAT
>NW_017729001.1:631914-639508 GCF_001723915.1 Gavialis gangeticus | reverse complement strand
ACACACACACACAATCTCAATGCCAGAATTATTGGAAATCAAAACTTTCTAGTTAAGTGATGCTAAAAGACCCCCCTGTCAAGGATGACTTACAGGATTTAAAGGATGTATTCCAATCTCTCTTAAGCTGCCTATGAGATCCTGGCTAAATCATCTGGGGGGAAAAAAGGCCCCTCTTCGCCTCTGTTTCCCCATTAGTAAATGGGCCTAATAATTCTAACCTTGATAAAGACTTTTGCACAGCTTCATTCATGAATAGTCTGTGTGACACTGTCCATTCTTGCTTTCAGAATGAAATTATAATATATATACAACAACTTTTTGAACTGTAAGGTGGTATCTTGCACACCAGCTGCCTGAGAAAGGAGGTTAACTAATATAAAGTCTTCATCCTAATTCTGTGAGAAGCTGCTATAGCTCAGGGTCTGAAGTTATTATAGTTTCTGTGCCTATTCATCTGCTACACCAGACCCTAATTCATTTAACAAATTGATAATTCTAAAATGAATTATATGATATCTCATACATGCAGAGGTTTGAGGGCAGTGTGAAGAGTTTGGTATTGGGGATTTACCAGAATTGCAGTAGATATTAAAATTTTCTGGGTTCTTGGTAGAGGTACACTTTTCATAAATACTTTTTGTTCTTTTTTCCTTTGTATCATGTTGTATCTCCTGAATATTTCTTTCAGAAGAGAAGAAAATCATATGGCTTGAGAGCAAATGTCACATCCAGAGCCCCTCTGCTGATTGTCCTGGAGACCCTCTTCAGATTGCCTCGTTATGTTATGGAATTCTGAAGTCCATGTGATCATTCACTTTGTACTACTTGGTTTTGAAGACGACCTTGGTCATTCTTGCTGGCTCGGAGAGCTGTTTCTATGGGCTACCATTAATCAGTGGTGAAGCTTCTGAGTGTTGTTTTTCACAAATATACGAAACCTGATGGACTCTAGAGCCGCTATTCGAAGAAGCAGATGATTTTTGCTAACCATGGCACAGGCTGAATGGGTATCACAGCCCTCTAAGTGTGTAGGCCTGTGTTAGTAGTCACTCTGGAAATTGTTGATCTACGTTAATGTTGAGTGTATTGTGTTTTAAGGTGTTGAGGAAAATGCAGAGACGGCATAGCAGCAACACTGATAACCTTCCTCCTGAAAGGTAAGTCTTCTCCCTTCCTCTGTTTCCTTATCAATCCTCTTCAAAGGGAAATATTTGAATTAAAGTTTTGGTGCACTTCATATGGTTAGAAGATAAAATCTGGAGGAGTAAGAAAGGAATATTTCCCATTGTCTATAGCAAGACAAAGCTTGCTGGGTGGATTAGGATATGCTCATTTTTGTATGAAATATCAGCTGCTTGTCTCTGCCAGATGCAAAATGTGACCCACTGGGCCAATCTGCCCTTGTTCCCATGGTTTCTTTTTTAAAGAGAAACAGCCAGCTGAATTAAGGCTAAACATTAAGTTGTGTGCATATTTGGAGTTAAACCTTTTTTCCAAATTCAGCCTAACCCAGACTCCTGAAAACTGAACTTTGTGGAACTATCACAGTTCTTCTCGCCAATTTTGCTCTTGTGCTAACCCTAAATACAAGAGGAGAATCCATTTTTGTGATGGTCCTGACCTCTATAGGTCTACACATGAGCCCTGTTCAGGAGTGGCGGTTCTTTACTGGTCTGGCCTTGAGGAGTTCAGTGGTGTTAAGGAGCTCTCCTAGTCTGAAGTTACCAGATAGAATCATAGAAAATTAGGGTTGGAAGGGACCTCAGGAGGTCATCTAGACCAGCCCCAACAATATCATCCCCACCAAGACTTTGTCTACCCAGGTCTTAAAAATCTCCAACACAAGTGTACAGTACCACAACAGCAAATGAAAGGGACATATCTTACAAAGTGATTTGGGAATCACAGTGAATGAGCTCGTTAGAATTTTGCACCTCGTTGAGGTGCTGAACTCAGTACCAGGACTAGAGAAGTAATTTTCTTGTGCTGAAAAGCAGCCTCTTTGGGCAGGTAGATGGACTTAAAGTGTATGTGTGTGTAAAGCGGACTTCTGTTACACTTAGCGGACTGAAATTACTGAGGACTCAGTAGTGAAAGTGATACTTAACTATAAGCAGTAACTACTGACATGCCCCTTGCTGGAGTTATAAGTTATGGTTTTCCACTAGGATAGAAAAAGGGAGTCTCTTCCTTGGGAATGTAGAGTAAGAAGAGTTCAGCACTATTTCTGAGTGCCTGGTAATCTACTACTCTGCTGCCTACCAGCAACTATTTTTTCCTTGAAGCATGCTGGCAAGGTGTTTTTTCTGTCTCAGCCAGTTTTCTGTCCACCTTACAGTCCATTCATCTGACCTGCACTACTTTAACTTGCATGTAAAAATGTGGGAGACCATATCAAAAGCCTTGCTAAAGTCAAGGTATATCATGTCCACTGCTCTTTCTGAATCTACAGAGCTAGTCATCTTGTCATGGAAGGCAATCAGGTTGGTCAGGCATGAGTTGCCTTCAGTGAATCCATGCTGACTGTTCCTGATCATCATCATCTTCTCCAGGTGCTTAAACATAAGGACCTGCTCCATGATTTTTCCAGGGACTGAGGTGAGGCTGACCAGTCTGTAGTTCCCTGGCTCCTCCTCCTTCCATCCCTTAAAGATGGGCACTATATTTGCCCTTTTCTAATCATCCAGGACCTTTCCCAATTGCCATGAGTTTTCAGAGATAATGGCCAGAGGCTCTGCAATTAAATTGGCCAATATGATCATATTATCCCAAATTTTATGAAAGTTTTGTAGGGTTCTTGGTGTATTTGTAAAACTAGGGTTTATCCTTGTGCCTGTGGACAGCTAAGAATTAGAACCCTTCTTCTAGGCATAAAAGTAACAGTTCAGTGAAAGCAAATATGTAATTTTTTGGCATTTTTAATATTAAGCAATGCCGGTTGCTTGCATGTGGCTAGTGGAAGAAGTCCAAACATAAACTTAATCAGAAACCGAAATAAAATGTATTTTTTTCACATTTCTATCCAAGACCAGGTTTTGCAGGAGCACATTAAGTCTTGTGTGCTAATCAAATTCTAATGTATGTCACACTGATTAACAGAGGAAAAAAAGGCTGTGCAATTGTTTTAAGTTACTTTCATGCTCTAAAATAGCCTTGCTTCACACTTGCAGTGGTGTTGTCAAACCAAGTGCCTGTGCATTATGGGCTGTGCACTGAAAGGGGAGATATTGGAGTTGAGCAGTACAGTGGAAGTTCAATGGACTCTGCACATTGGAACCTTTGGTTCCTTCTAAAGCACTGGGATCTGTGTGGATGAAAGGTGCTGTGCAAAATCAGCTCTGGATCTGTATCAGATACAAAAAAAATGAATAATACCTTATAAATTTCACTTCAATGATCTAATTTTAATAAGATAAAAGTATTGCTGGGAACACAGGCAAGGATTATTTTAAATTATTAAATTATTTTAAAGACATAGGGTGAAATATTGACCCAATTGAAGATCCAGGCCAGGCACCTGGATTTCAGGGAGATCAAGATTTTATCCATAATATTTACCTGACAATAATGCTTTTTAAATATGCGCTGAAAGAAGCCATATACTCTGGTACCATTTTTCCAGGCAACATCAATGTGTTATTTGTATAGGTCCATATTCCAGTGTTAAGTTGTACATACTCATCATGTTCCTGGGGTTGCATACAGAACCACTATTGGTATTTTGTATCTAACCCTGATAAATGGCAACAAATGTTTCATCCAGTACCTGGCTAGTTAATTCTGAACCATGGAAAAATGATTCTTTGCACATGCCTGCAAAGAGACTCTGGGAGTCGGGGATGGCTATAAAAAGCCTTGTTGAGAGCTCTCTTAGTGGGGAGAGGTGCCTGGTGAGAATTGGAGCTAAATCCAGAGGGATATGAAATGCAAAATTCTGTGCTAGGTTAGATGGCCAGGGAAGATGATGAGCTTGTGGAGAGACAGGCTAAGGGAGATGCAAGCAGTATGTGTGTGTGTGTGTGTGTGTGTCTGTGTAGTCTCAACGTGTGATATCTATTTCTGAAATTGAAGATCTACAGGGATTAAAATCAGGAGAGACCATAGCCCTGCAATGAATGTCTTTGTGGGTTAAGATTATTGCTGGGCTTTATTTGTTACTCTCTTTGCTGCTTAGACAATTGTTTGCTTTATGTTGGACATTTTCTTGGCTTGTGACTTGATTTAAGTGTCTCCTTTTCGGTCCCCATGAGGCCAAGACCTTCCGTGCATTCACATAAGTGCCATGCCACTGAGTTTAGGCAAACAAAGCATTCTTTTTCTTAGCATTTGGCATTGGGGTGAGACAGTCTGAATTCCACCCCTCATTTTGGAAACTCTGTAGGCTGTGGGCTATCTCACCAGTTCAGGACCCAACCAGTGCCCAACCCAAGTCCATTTCAGACACTGATCTTGGAGCACAATTTACTGGTTGAATAGAAAATTGCTTTGTTTGGGTGGCACCAGCAATTCACCTAACTATTTTTGTCTTGAGTCATATGACAGGCTGTTAGCTTTTAACTCTTTTCTCGCTGTTTTACTCCGTCTCTCTCCTGAGTGGACATCTGTTGGCCGTATCTGAATAAAGTGGGAAGAGCCTGAGTATTGGGGAATGTAGGTTAATTCTTCCAGTTGGTCTGATTAACTCATTTAGACATAATCCCAGATTCTTGGTGATAATTTCTTAAATCACTGGAAACAGTCATTTATTTTACACCCATTACATATTTAACATCAAAACCATTTTAGAAAAGTTGGGAGAGTACTGAATTTAGGTTTAACTGGCTTATTTCTTGTGAGATGCTCAGGATGTTTTTGGCCCACATATGATGGAAATGATGTTGTTTGACCAGTGCCTTGTAAACTCTGTAGTCTTGCCAAAAGGAATAGTGTCTAGACCTGGCAGCTTAGAACATTAGGAGGATGCTTTTCCCACTTCACATCCTGTACTTTGATCTCTGCCCCATCTTGTCCATTGGGGGTTCTGTCTCCCCACAGCAGAAACCGCAGTCAGACCGTCAGTTCTGAAACCAGCGTGGATGAAGGTGGGGTTTTTCAAGGACTGAAGGCTGAAGCTTCTTCACCACAGAAGCTCTTCTCAGGGCTGGCAGGGATCCCCTCTGGCACCATCACAGCTACCCCGTTCCAGTCAGGTTTGGTTCTAGGTTCCTCAGCAGGAGGCGGAGAGGTCTTCATTCAGATGCCAGCCTCAAGGGAGGAAGGGGCCACTCGGACAGAGGGAGCTCCATTCCACCACCGGCAACAGCCCCATCACTACCACCATGGCCATCATCGAGGATCCTCCCTGCTGCACATGGCTGGTGGGGACCGCCATGGACATGCAGAAGAAGGCACTGAGGACCAGGCTGGGACTCCAGCCCCAGCCCTCTCAGAGTTGAAGGCTGTGATTGGCTGGCTCCAGAAAGGGCTTCCTTTCATCCTGATCCTTTTGGCTAAAGTTTGTTTCCAGCATAAGCTCGGTAAGCACCCCACTTCCTATTTTCGTTTGATTGTAAGGTTCATAACAGGTGGTCAGGCAGTTCAGACTTGCAGGATGTCTGTTACAGTCCCTAGAAACAGTAAATTTCATGCACAAAATGCAGGCTCTGAAATTGGAGGCAAGAATTTACTTCTTGTTGTACATCCTATCTTTATCCCCTAAATTATTATTTGCTACTGTTAGAGCTGAATTAGGGCCATGCTTGTCCAACTATGTGGGAGACACTGATTCTGTGCCTGGTCCTGGCCACTTCCCATATCCATCAGAGGCTGATGGTGCTGTGAAGAATCCTTGAACTTCTTTAGGAGAGGTGAGAAAATGGGAATGTGTTGTGTCACTCACAGAGTCCCTTACTGGTCAGCTAATGGGTGGTAATGAAAGTCTGAGAAAGGACTTGAGGCTTGTGTGTGGCCAGCAGGGTTGTAGTTGTGAAATGAGGGCTTGAAGGAATCATCTGTTTAAATTCTACTGCTGAGATTTTCAAAACTGTCTAATACAGGCAGTTCCCTTTTATTTTAATAGTCATTGGGCATTCTGGTGGCCTTGAAATTTCAGTCTGCAAATCTTTAAATATAAAAATGCAAGTGGGCTTTATCTGGTGAATTTCACTTTTTAAGGAAGTGACAATGCTAACCTCTCTAGTCAGAGGAAGCATAGCATGGAAATTGAAGCCCTTCAGGCCTCTACCGATATTCCTGGTAATATATATTACACACTGTGTGTGTCAACATCTTACTTTTGCTCCCTTGGTCTCCCTACATAGCTTTGCCAGTGCACCTCGGTTTCAATTTGTAGAACCTGTTACTATTCCAGACCTGCAGCACTTTCACCCTTCTGGATCTCTTGTGAATAGGGCCTGCCATTCGTGCAGAATGTGTATCAAACTGTTTAGTAGTTAGTGATCCTGGGCCAACATCCACCAGACATGACAGACAGCTTCATGTTCATTTGGCTTGAATGTGAATCTTATATGAACCTTGGTCTTGAGCTTAGTTGCCAGTAATCCTGCAGTAGCACCTACCATAGCCAGAAATCACAAGTCTGTTTGTCTAAAAAAACCAAACCCTAAAATGTTGGGTGCAACATAATTTTGCAGTCTAGATCCCACCTGCCCAGGCCTATGGCATTTTGACAGGTGTCTTTCCTTGCAGGGATTGCTGTGTGCATTGGTATGGGCAGCACATTTGCATATGCCAACTCAACACTCCGAGAACAGGTTGCTTTGAAAGTGAGTACGGTGCCTTGTTCCATTGTGCTTCTGAAATGCATTGTTTTGAATATGCATAACTACACTGCTGTCAGACCTTTGCCACTGTATTATATAACTCATACAATTAATGTGTATAAATTTCTTAATGTATATGAATAATCTAACTGCCCATGGACCTTGTGTGTGCATATAGCCACACCCGCACCCTATCCATGGTTTTCAAGAGACACAATACAATGGTCAGAACATGAGGATGAAAATAAAGAACTGATTTTTATTCCAGGGCTTGCCACTGACTGGCTTTGTCCCATACATGAAAACAGAAATGACAATATACATGTCAACAGGATGCTGTTAGACTTGATTCATTATTGTTTTCAGAGTATTTAGACATTTTCAAATGAAAGATGCTATAGAAATATTATTTTTAATATATTTAAATGCTCTCTTGCTATTCCTGTTATTTGTAAACAAATCAGTAGGCTTCTTTGGGTCTCATGGTTCCTAGAGGAACTGATACCCTTACAATGCAGGATTGATGATACAGTAACACAGGGGTAGGTAACAGGGCTGTGCAAAGTTTCGGTCACCAATTCAATTCAGAGGAGATTCGGTGGCTGAATCTCCAAATCCAAATTTAATCGGGAGACCAATAAAAAGGTCTGAATCGATTTGAAGCCTCCGAATCAATTTGGAAAAGATTTGGAGAGCTTTCAGATTTGGAAAGATTTCAGAGTTTCGGGCAGCTCCCACTTGCTGCAGGGAGCTGGACCTGGACTCCATGCCAGTAAGTGGGGTGGGGGTGGGGGGCTGGAGGAGGAGGGAGGGGACCATGGGGGGACCCC
>NW_017729001.1:599410-626914 GCF_001723915.1 Gavialis gangeticus | reverse complement strand
CCCAGCATCCCAGCACTTTAAAAAAAAAAAAAGACTTGCACTCACTGTCTGCTGCAGTGGCTGTCAGGGTCTCTGGGGGCTTGTGGCAGAGCCCCTGCACACAGTGGGGGGCAGCAGGGATTCCCCCCCCCCAATCGAGCAGCAACTGGTGAGTGTGGGGCACTTTTTTGTTTATTTATTTATTTATTTATTTATTTTTAAAGTGCCAGGACACTGGGGCTGGGCAGGGCAGCCATTGATGGGACTGGAAGAGTGGGTGGGGGTTAGGGCCTGTTTGATACGGAGATTTGGCCAATTCTGCGGTGGCTGAATCTCCAAATCAGATTTGACCAAATCAATTCGGGACAGTGATTTGAATCACTGAATTGAATCGCTGTCCCCTGAATCAGCCAAATCCAAATCCAAAGTGAATACTAGCCACTTCGCAAAGGCTTAGTAGGTAACCCCTGGCACAGGTGCCAGAGTGTGGCACGCAAAGGCATTTTGCTTGGCACACACACCTTGGAGCAGATGGCGGAGAAGAGCCTGGGGCTGTGCTACCACAACAAGGATCAGGCCCCTTGCAGCTCCCCTGCCATCAGCACCTGACACACCAACATCTTACAAGTTGAGGCTGTGAGTGTTTTTGGCCCTCTGCCCAAAATCATTGCTGACCCCTGCAAATGTATCGATAATATGTGAGTGGCATAAATAGGTAATTATATATACAAGCAGTAGGGAAATTAATATAATAAAATACGGAATTAAGGGATAAATTGCACCATCATATAATGAAATATCTTTCTTTTACACTTTGGACTGTTTTATGAGCTGTCTGTTTATCAAGCTACCTGGTCTGATGCTAGTCCTTTTTAGTAAATCAACCTCCCAGAAAAATCTTTCCTCTTTTTTTCTCCATCCAGATGTAGAATTTCCTTCCAAAAATTTTACTTTTCCTTGGCCCCAAGACAGGCAGTTTTCAGGGGTTTACTAAAAAAGTTTGTAGTCTAATGCAGTGGTTTTTACCTGGGGTGTCATGCACCTTTGGCTGCTGTGAGAACCTGTCACTGACGCTGTAATACTGGTACTGTTGTGGCTGTGGCCAGGTGAAACTTTTCTGCATGGCTTGGTTTCCAGGAGACATGTTGCAGCTGAACTGGGAAGTGGCTAAAGTAGAAGCAGGCATTCCTGCCTCCATTTGGTTTATCTAATAACCCTAATGCAGGAAAGAGTACGTGCTCCTGTTACAGCTCTTCCCAGTCCAGTCCCACACACAGCTCCTGGAAACAGACGTGTGGGACAGCTCCACCTGGCAGCGGAAGCATCCTATCTCTAGGTTGCTGCTCTGCCTCTGCTGCCAGGGAAACTGTCCCACATGCTCCTGTTTCCAGGAGGAGCATATAGGGCTGGACTGGAAAGGATTGTGGCATGAGAGGGTGAGCCTGCCTGCTTTAAGCTTATCAGATAACCCTAATGGAGGCAGGCATGTGTGCACAGGCTGCAGGCCTCCCTTGTCTGGTTGTGCATGAGGTGTGCAGGGTACTCTTACCTGACAGCAGTGGTGGTAGCAACTGCATCCCAGTTGAGACCCAGCGAGGTAAGCTGAGGCAGCACAACAGTGGTTCTTAACTGGGGTGCAACCAAATTCAAAAAAATTGTGAGAGTGCCCTGAATCTCAAAATGTTGACAACCACAGGTCTAATATCTTTGGACTCATGTGTTTTATAGAATTTCATATCTCCCATAATACACAATTTAAGTTGCTTTGTTTAACTGTTTCTCAATTGGAAATCAAATATCCTGAAACCTCCTAGCAAACAATATCCACCCATGCTGTGTGCATTGTGCGCTGTATATAATATTGGGCTCTATTGTGGGCTCTATCAGTATCTTTAATACTGGAGTCTATCAATTTTCAGTTGTGGCCCCTTTATTTTTAAGGCCATCCAGATCCAGCTGAGGTAGGTGAAAACTCACATCTATGGTACAACAGCATGTTAAACTGGCATTTCTGTACCTGCTTGTCAAGCTAAATGCATATACATTGTACTCTGTATAAGTAATTAGGCTCAGAACCAAAACAGTGTCTGTGCATTTATCTGGAGTATGCACTTATCCAAACTTAATGCTTGTTAGTCCACAGTGCTGTCAATGCTGAGGTATTAACAGCTTTGAAACTGCCTAGCTCCTGTCATTTTCAAAGCATCTGATAGCAGTCCTGAAACTGGCTATAGCTAGTTTTGGGACTGCTAATATCACAGATCTGACAGTGCTGTGTACTTAAGGAGTACTGCTTACAATGCTGTCAGTGCTGTGTTATTAACAGTTGCAAAACTATGTCCCATCATTTTCAAGGCTTGTAATAGCAGCTTTTAGCTGCTTCCCTTTGTTTCTGGCCCAGTTAAATGGTACAGTTAGTTACAAATTAGGCAGGTATGTTTACAGTTAGCATGCAGTCCAGGGGCATTCAATAAAGTTACAAAACAGTGGGACTGAAAGATGCTATAAACTTAATTGGTTTAGGTACTTAATGGATGTTCAGGTTGCTGATATTTGTTACAGTGGAAGCCCCAAACAACAAACTGAGACTGGTGTTGTGTTGCACAGTTAAGTGTATTATATGCTGATCCAGCGTGCACATAACTAGAATACACTGTGTGCAAGATTTGGATGTCCTGTTTAGGGGCCTACCTTTGAAAACTGTTTTGTGAGTTTACACTTCCATTTTCAGCACTGTAATTTCATCAGTGTTCACTGGAGAAACTCCATTTGACAAAGGACAGACTTTGGCTCTGTTTATCTGTTTGTACAAGGCTGCCTATTTGTGTCTCGCTCCCATGTAAATAACTAATTACTGAATGCTTAGAAGTGTGCCTTTGTCCCTTGGGATGGCCTCACATTTTTCAGCAGTCAGAGGCTTGGTGCATAATGTGTATGTCCTCTGGAGACTTTGAAATTGTCTTCTCTGCTTCTTGTTTTTGCTCAGGAGAAGAGGTCAGTGCTGATTATCTTCTGGATCTTGGCTTTCCTTACTGGGAATACCCTCTACTTGCTTTACACATTTAACTCTCAGCAGCTGTACAACAGGTGGGCAGAGGGTAAAACATACTTGCTGGCATTATAGAAAGTAAGAATAGACCTTCTTGCATTAGCTGGGGGAGGGAGAGTATCCATGGCCCACAGCAAATAGTCTGTACACCTCTTATGCCCATGGAGTCCAGGACTATATGTCATGGGGTAATTGATGACAGACAGAGAGCCGTGGTGCTGGAGCCAGATGGGAACACTGACCCATTGATTTTTTTTCTTCCCTTCCCCTAATGGTTTCTTTGCATCACTGTATATTAGACTTCTGCTCTGTTACCAGAGATGAACCTAAGTAATAATGTTTAGGTTTGTATCTGTATCCATTTTATTGCCAGCATTTGGATGGGGGGGGTTGCATATGGGGTAAAGGAGGCCAAGCTCTAAATACAAATACAAATCACAACTCTTCCCAAAATTCAGAGATGCCTGTATGCAGGAATCTGGTTTGGGTCCATCTCTACTTATTACAATCACTGAGGGAGATATTTAATGCCAAACAAGGAGAGGCATTGCTGAGGTTAGGCCGGGGCATGAAACTAGGGCAGATGAGGTGAAATGGAGCAATAGCAAACTGAAGTTGTTAGGAAAATTGGTCTGACAGTTAACATCCATGCCCCTGTGGAATAATTGTCAGTGGCAATTGGGTGTGTTCTGTTATGAAATGCCACACAGAAAACAATCACTGAATAATGCAATGCAATACAAGGAACAATCCTACAACCAATGAGCAGCAGTAGTCTTGCTCTCTTACATGTATGTTCCTTTCGCCTCTAATCTGATGGTTCTTTTACTGTCACCTACCTCCTCCCACCCAAGTCAGATTTTTGTTGAGTGGTAGCACTGTTGTACACTGCTGAATTTACTTTAATAAACCAAATGTATTGCTGGCAGTGCCTGGAAGTAACTGCTGCTTGGGGGTGGGGGGGGATTTTATATTAACCCCTTCCACTCTGCATTATTTTATTTAAAAATAATAAAGTACGAGTTCAAAGTAATATTACACTCATATGTTTGGAACATATAGAATAGTGCAAACGGAAATCTAGGGGGTTCTGGGAAGTGTTGGGGAAAGGTGTTATTCAGGGACTGGTGATGCAAAGGATTGGGTGGGTATGGAATAGGAAAAACAGACAGAGGAGAAGGGCAGGGTGACAGATGGCAGCAAGGAGACTGTTTAGTGTAGCACTTGGAAGCAGGGCCATCTGGAAGACAAGATGGGAATGTGGGGCAGCTGATGAGGCTTGACAGACTTAAGGAATATCAGGCTAAATAGAAGCGTTTCAGTACAATTGGAAGGTTGTGTTGCTTTGCTTAGACAGGACAGTGTTGCTCTCAAGAGCCTAGAATAAATATATTGAAAATGCTGGGAAAGAGTTCACATCAAAGCCCATATCCTTCAAGCAACTCCATACAGAGCCCCACGGGCTTCCTGCGTGTGGGCAGGGTCTCCCTTCCAGCACTGGGGCCCAACATCTTTGACAGGGGAAGTTTCTAAGCTTAGAACCTGCTATTTATTTTTTATTTCTTACCATTTTTAAATGTATGTGTTTCTTTATTTTCTGGGGTGTTTTGTTTGTTTCTAGCCCACACTTAGTCCTTATGTCTCTGATTTTGTTTCTGTTTTTAGGATTTAATTTTACCTGTTGTGCTGTGCCAGTGTTGTGAGTATTTTAATTTCATGCTCAGGCTTTTGGTATTGGGTTTTTCTTTTAGTTAGGCTTTTGCTTTTCTCAGGAGACACTGGTAGACAGTAATATTGAAAAGAAGCCTCTTCTAACTGGTGAAGACGGTTTTGATTGCACAGTTACTCAGTGCAGTGGTTCCCAAACCATGATTACATGAAGTTCTGGAGCTTTATAATCCCATTCTTGGAGCAGATAATCAAGTAGTGCCCAGTATCAGATGCTGAACTTTGGTGGAGAAAAAAGGGAAGGTATCTTTCTGCTGCTGCTCTGTACATGCTATCTTAGCCCGCATCTGGAGTGGACTTGTATATCCCAAGGTGACCCTGGCTCAAATTGTAGTAGGAGATCAGAGCAGTTGTGCTACCATGAGTATTCCAATGCTTCCCCACCTGTGCCTGGCACCTTATTGTTCTGTGTGAGCTGCTGGGCTCTGCACTGCACAAGGAGTCCCCACCCCTTAGGCAGTACTCTGGAATCCAGTTACTAGAGTCTGTGTTACAGACCCCTGCTGGTTCTGCTGCCTTTGGGGCTTTTGCCATTGCAGAGTCTGCATGGTGGGCCCTGCTGCCCCACCGTTGCCCACATCCCATTAGTTTGTGCTTAATGAAATATAGGAAATGTTGATTTCTGCTATCAAGTTCTTAGTCTGTTCCTAAAGTGCACGAGCCCCTGTCCCAGTACCGTCATACCATGCACAATGGTCCTGAATACTCTTCCATAACAAATACTGTGATGCCCTTTTTACCTGCCTGTTTTACATGCACGAGCAGCTTGGTGCTGGGGGGGAAATGCTGCAGCTGGAGTAATTCTGCTTTTTGCCAGAATCTGCCTTTGGAACTGGTTAGCAGAGCTTGATGGTCTTGAATTGGCCCCTGCTGGGTGTTTCTACATGAGACGCTAACTGCGCAGAGCCTAATAACACTGTGCAGTAGCATGCCAGGCAAAACCTGTGCTACTATGCTACTGCACAGTAGTATTAGGCTAATATGCAGTTAGCATCTGTAAAATCCTGTGAATCAGTGCTACTGTGCTGTAGCACCAGTTACTGCACATTGATTTAGTACTTGGATACGCAGTAACTATGGTGCATTAATTGAACATGTAGATGCACCCACTGAGTCAACTACCAATGACAAGGACTACAGCATAGCATGCATCTCAGGTCATTCATCTCAATAAAGATGGAGAGATTTAGGTAGCTTTCAGGAACAGAATTGTCAGGGCAAAGCTACAGACCAAAATTGCTGCTTTTGGATGGAGAGAAGGGTCTATTTTCAGCCTGGGTGCAGGGGTTAACTCTTACAGTAGGTTTGTGGATGACAGGTTTCCTCAGTGAAAAGTAGGCAAGTCTAAATCTGATGACCTTTCTGGGACTGGATAAGAACAGGTGTGGGTAAGAGACGCAGAGGGGTAACAGGACAAATATGTCCTTCATGATCTTATTCCCCTTAATAGCTTGTGTTCAAGTTTGGTAGAGTCCCAGACCCTCTCCTCATACTGGAGCTAAGCTTGTTTTGTTGAAGTGCAGATGATATGCCATTCACTGACGTGTGGATTTTGTTATGCTTTTCAGCCTTATTTTTTTGAAACCCAATCTGGAGAGTCTGGATTTCTTTGACCTGATGTGGATTGTGGGGATCACAGACTTTGTACTGAAGTACTTCACCATTGCATTGAAATGCCTGATTGTTGCCCTGCCTAAAATCATTCTGGCTGTCAAATCAAAGGTAAAAGGACTCTGCTTTTCTCCTGATCTTTGCTTGACTGGAACCACCAAATGAAACCATTCTTTTAGTTTGTGTCCAGAATTTGCTTGGTCCTTGCCATGGGGTGCACCATGCAAGGGAAGCTGTCTCTCCTGCATGACACGTAAGGACCAGATAAAAAGTCACTGTTGACGGGATTGTCAAGACTGCTCCTTCCCTGCTTTCAGGAGTTATACTTTCCCCCCAGAAAGGGAAAAGAAGATATGAAGCCATAATCCAGCTGCAAAGCATAAGTGTACAACACTGTTTCTTTCTACAGGCAATGGGCAATTTGCCTAAACTACACTTTGTGGACCAGCTATCCTCTACCCCAAAGATAAATACAGTGGATTATAAAGATAAAAATCACATATTTTCTTGAATACCTTAGCTGTATAACTGACAGTACATCACATTATTAAAACACTCTGATTTGCCTTTGTGCATGTATGCAGCAGAGCTAGTTAAATTGAAGGCTTTGCATGTTGCAAAGTTTGAAATTTTTAGGGAAAAACAGGCAGCCTTTGGTTAAATAATAGTTTGAGTCATTGTGGAACTGATAGAAATGTTTTTAAAATATTAGCATCAGATAAAATTATCTTTTCCCCCTGTTATTTCCCTCACCCTCTACTTTATTAAATCTGACTTCCAGGAACTCTTCCAGCCTTGCTTGGCCTGGACTGAAACTAAATTAGCAAGGTTCACTCCATATTTAGACTCAATTCCACTTTATAAACATAATTTGTTAGTGCAAGAGTTCTGTGTTGTTATATCTGGGCTCTCATTTTGACAGGTGAATGTTTCACTTTAATAATAAAATTAGTTTCTAATTTTGGATAGTCAGCTTGACACCTTCAAGGGCTGGTTTTCAGAGGCACTAGTTTTCTTGACTTGGAGTCAGAATTGAACTCTAACATAATTAGAGTGCACTATGTTGCTACTTCTTGAGTGTTATGTGAAATGTTGGTTCTGATCTCTTGTGTTTATTGCAGACCAGTAGCACTTCTTTTTCTTTCTAAAGTTAGGTATGTTAACCCTAGTGTTCTGGGCAAATTCCAGCTGAAAAAAAAAAACCTTATTTCCCTGTAGGCTTGTCTGCGCATACAAACTATACCAATTTATCTGTGCTAGTACAGTAAAGGTAGTGTTAGAATGATACTGTAACCATGATGATCCTGGAATTATGTGAGAAGCAAGGATTTCTTTAGGCAATATAAAGCGATTTAGGCAATTTCTTTAGTTCAGTAAAAGATAGAACTAACTGTCTGGTTGGGGTAGAGTTAGGCAGGCCTTGAAACGCAAGACATTCTCCTTCAAGTGTGAGGAGAAAAGCCAGCGCATGACTGTTGTTGTACTAGCTTTTCTCCTTAGACTTGAAGAAAAATGTCTTTCATTTGAAAGCAGCTAGTCTAACTCTATTCCAACTATGCAGCTGGTCCAATAAAAGATAATACCCAAAGAAATCCTTGCCTCTCACAAGTACAGTTAAAACAGAACACTTTCCTATGTCCACAGTTACATATCTATCTATCTATCTATCCATCCACCTATCCAGGTATCTATCTATCTATCTATCTAAAGGTGCCTTCTGCCTGTATAGCTTATTTCCATAAGGAAAAGAACACAATTAAACCAGGGTTAGGCAACCTTTTCTGGCTGTGGGCCAGAATGACCCACCCTGGGTTGGAGGAGGGCGGGCACTAGCACTCTGTCACTGCAGCTGGCGTTCATCCCCACATCAGCATGAGAAGAGTGACTGCAGAAGGTGTTGCATGGTGCCAAAGCCCATATTTGCAAGTCAGATCTACCCATAGGTTGTAGGTTGCTGACACTTGATCTAAACTGGTATTGGTTGAGTTAAACCTCTTCGGAGCCTCTGTTTTTAAGATATCTGTAAGGGACAGTTGAATAGAGGCCACTACAAGTTTATTCTGGATTTTGAACCGTCTCACTGAAGAGGCTTTGCAAGATCTGTTTTGGAAAAGGTGTTGGTGGAGGGAGAGAAGCAAGACGAACTGCACATGGAAAAAGAGAATAAAGTAAAATAGAGCCTGAACATGCAGATAGTAGCACAACCCAGAGAAAAGCCTGGAGAAAGGGTAAGCTTTGGAGAATGAGGTGCTGGCTGAGAGAGGTTGGTCTGGTGAGCAGGAAAACTGGTTGTCCAGTTCCTTCTGTATTCAGGAAAATAAGGCTGTGTACATTTGTGTGCATTCTGTGGCAGTAGACAAAACTGCATCAGAGAAAAGCCTGACTCCACTACAGCTTGCTCCTGTTTAGTAAAACAGATGGCAAGTCCCCAAGTTTTCAGCTAACCACTTGAGTCAAAAGGATAAGAGCATCTTTATCCAGATGTGGCAGCCACAGTATTTGGGCACTCCTTCCACTTCAGTAGAAAGTAACACTCTTAAATGAAATTATTAAATCAGTGCAGATAAATTATAGATCATTTTTATCCTTTTGACCTTTTCCTAACACTTTCTTAAGCTGCTGTCTAATGTCTTTTAACAGCACACAGGAAGCTGTCATGTCCCACCTCAGAGGTGTCTTAAGTTTCGTGGTGATCATGGTACATTTAGTTTGCATATCAGTTAAGTTTCATGAAGAAGATGTTTGTCAGCCTTTAGGAATAAAAGTGCTATAGCATTGCAAAATGTCAACATTAATATCACTGAAAGTCTTGGGCAGAGCACTTAAAGGGAACATCTAAACCAGAAATAGTTTTGCTTACAAATGACATGGGTGGCAGGGGAGTTGAGCAGTTTGTCCCTGCGCAGCAGGGCTATTCGAGATGGTTATTAATTTATCTCTGGCAATTGTCCAGGTTCTTTTTTTTTTTCTTCTATTATTATTATTATTTTATTTTGGGAGATTAATGTGGTGGGTCAGAGCATAATCCAGCTTGCAAAAAAAAAAGTGATGTGAATAGTCTTCCCAAGATAAATTGCAGCGCTGGAAAAGGTTCACAGCCTTTGCTTGCTCGTCTGAGAGCTATCCCAAGTACTCATTAATCCTTGTCGGGGGAGATGAAAGAGACTGAGTCTTTATTTGCAGCTACAGTGGGAGGCTGGTAAGATCACATCTGTCAAGGGCCTATAATGTCTCAGAGCACAGATGCTTCATTTTTAATACCTTTTTCTTGATAGTGATATTTCTCTGATATATTTTTTAAGTCCCTTTTTGTCTTAGATGGTGGGTGATGGCCATTCTGTCCTTAGACATCTGAGGCTGTTGCTGCCTGCCACTTTGTTCTGGTTTTATGTTGTTACCCCACTGAGCTCCCTGCCCATCAAGCCAGTTTGGCCTGTGATCTATTCTGATTTAACAAAATTAGGCAGGATCATACTTAGATGAGCAGCTTCCAAGAAAAGCCTAAGATGTTCTAGGAAGTGATACTGGTTACTGTGTAGATACAGGTCTTCACTACACTGAAGTCGCAGCTTAGCTTTATTGAGGCAGTGTGATTTCATAGTTTCATAGTTGATAGGGGCAGAAGGGACCTAAGCAGATCATCAAGTCCGACCCCCTGCCATGGGTAAGAAAGGATGCTGGAGTCAAACAACCCTGGCTAGGTGGTTGTCTAGCCTCCTTTTGAAGACCCCTAGGGTAGGGGCGAGCACCACTTCTCTTGCAAGTTGGTTCCAGCTCCTAGTTGCCCTGACTGTGAAGTAGTGCCTCTTGATATCTAGCCTGAATCTACTCTCAGTCAACTTATGGCCGTTATTCCTTGTTGCTCCCGGTAGGGCTTGGGGGAGCAGGGGCTCTCCCATTGCCTGCTGGAGGTTTCCCGTTGTGATGCTGGAGGTCTCCATATTTTTTCAAATGAGATTGTAAATATCTCTATCAGAATTTGTCAAGACAATGTACTTAAAGTGCTAGTTGTCTATTTAAGTGATAACCTTAAATAGACAAAAGTTTGTGTTTCAGTCTGCCACCTTGATGCTTGCTCTTCTTGTATTTATCAGCCAAATATACTACACTTGATCTGAGCCTTCAAGAGACCAAGTAAGAGACCTGCTTGCTTCCTTCCCAAAATCCTTGCCTGGTGTTGGTTATTGAAATAAGTTGTGTTTACCATTCCTTCCATGGCTACAGCATAGTGGTGGGGGATGCAATGCTTATTAATGGGTGGAGAGTGTAACAAGATGCTTTGAATGTTTCAAGATGCAAATTACTGGAGAATTGTAAACTATATTATCCACAGAGAGCTGGATGTTCTTTTTAGCTGCTCTGAGGTATGCTATAGGGAACTACTATTGGAGGGTGTTTGTTTCTGTTCAAAGCAGAGGGTTCCAGTCACTTAGTCTAGGACTAATAATGAAGAGCCTCATGCCTTAGGCATTAGAGATAATGGATCTTTTGGTGCTCAAAGCACTGGTGATAGCAAAGGATGACTGGCAGGTAGCTTATGAACATAGTAAAATGTGCTAGACTTTGACTTCTAATGATGCATGGTGCGGTCTGTGCCGTCCAAATCCTGTTGCTTTACAGATGTGTGATACAAGTAGATCTAATCCTGCTTCAAAGTCTCTTCGGTGTTTTTAAAAACTATATTCTGCCTTGTGCATGTAACCAGGTGTAAGAGGAATTAATTGTGCCAGTGCTGTTTACATGACTATACCATGTAATACTTCTCTGCCTAATATTACCATATACTTTGTTTCAAATGTTAATGAAAGGCATAACAAAAAAAAAAAAAAAGAAAAAGATTATATAATTCAACAACCACTGTGAAGCAGGGCAGGGGGAATATATACATATTCTTCCTGAGTTGTCTGGTCTGCCTTCCTTATATTCATCCACTGCTACCTGTAGTGAGGTTTCCTAATTTGGGAATAATACACAGCTTGTATCTTTCTGAGTTTGACTTTGGATCAATCACCATCATAATTATTCTCATTGAGCTCAGAGGCTTTTCCAAAGCTACTCTGACCCTTTCTGGTACTCCTCAACCTTTTCCAAACTGTTCTGAATATTAGCTGGCATTCTCTAATGCCTCCAATGCCCTCTTCTTTTCGGGCACCAAAAAAATCCTTGGCTGAGGAAAAGGAAGGAAACTGAGAAATACACTTCTGAGAGGTCTGGAAACTGAATTCTAATAGCATCTCTGACACTCTGGGCATGTCTGCGCTGCATGCACCAGGCTAGAGCTATGGCCCTGAGTGTGCTTGCTCACCTGGCCTTGCATATGTGATCCAAACCTAGAATTTCACTGGTGAGCAGCTTCGGGGTGTCCCTCTGTAGCTGCAGTTGATACCTCAATTTCTCATGTGCCCAGCTAGTTGCTGAGCATTTCTCCAGAGCAGCCTTGGTGGTGTATTTCTAAGTTTGGAGCCTGCGGATAGCAGGGGTATGCTCAGGACCTCCCTGGTTAGGACATGCTGGTATTTTGATAAGTCACTTAGTTTAATTTTTTTACAAGCGGGTGCTGACTTTAGTGCCTGATTTGAGGCATCTTGTCTTTGACTTTCCGAGATGCTAAGCATCAACTACAGGGACTATTTGCAAGGCATAAATTTAAGCACATTCATAACTCTTCAAAGTATTGGAGCTAAAATTGCAACAGGCCACACTAAGTAACATACAATGTTGTGGGATTTGGATCAAGTTCTCAAACAGAAATCATAAATGAAGGCACATTTTTACTCAAGTATTGACCCAGTAAGTGTGTGTGTTTGTTTGTTTTTCCAGCTCTTGAAATGGAGCTTCCAGTTTCCCCAGTTCTTCCGGAAAAGATGGGCAGCATGATGCAGGACTGTTGAAACCCTTTTGTGGCACTGCTGTAGCAAGAAAGCAAGAAGGACAATCTCTCCCTCAATTCTTTAAAACACATGAGTGCTCAGGACCCAGGGGTGGAAGTTTTCTCTGGTAGCAGCCTGGTGCCCTATTCATTACCCCATGGGTTCTCATATCTTTCGTTTCTTTGTTCCCCCAAATTCCATTCCCCAGGGATGTCAGCAGAGATTGCTGACAGCTACATGAAGAGGGATGGGGCAGAGGGGAGGAAGCGCAAAGACACCTGGGATTTCCTAAACTGCAATCTCTTCAGCAAGTGTATCTTTTTTATTTATCTGCCTACTTTTAATTCCACACCCCCCAAGCTGTCATTCCTTAGCAGAGAAAATGAAAAGCTGCCATTTATATGTGTACAACAATGGAGGCTTTCGCAGGCCACATGGCTCCTGCAGTTTAATTTACTCTAATTCATTTTATATTGAACCAAATGGTATTATTTACTGATTTTTTTTTTTTTAATGGAGAGCATTCAGAATGTGGGGTGGGAGCCAAGTTCCCCCCTCACAAGGATATTAGGAGCCCAGCTGCTATTTAAACTTGTCCTGTTCCCTACTGGGACCCTGATGCTCATTCTGGGCTCTTTCTAGGTCAAAAAATATGTTTCTAGCACTAGTTTGTTGCATGTTGTATCATAAAAGGTCTGACCCTGACCATTGACTTTGAAGGCACATGCCTGGAGCTGCCATCCTTTCCCTGCTTTGTTCAGTCTCCCTGTTCTCCACTTACTCATTTCTCCTTTTCCTCGTAGAATATCCATAGCTTTGTTTCATGATCTCCCTAAGACTTTAGAACTGGCCAAAACACCATTTGGTGGCCATTTGATGGCCCAAGAGTCCAAGGCACTTGATCTTGGAGACTTTTGGCTAGCAGTTTGTCTGGTGACCATGTGCCTTGAGAGTCCTCACACATTACAGTGAGGACCGAGTGCACCAATGACACCTCAGTTCCTCTGAATCACTGCCTGACTCGAGATGGAACCACTTGCTATCGGTGTCTGGATTATCACAAAACCCCTTGTCCTGTCTGTTAGAGGTGTTTGTTTTTCCTTAGTAAAGCAGTATTAGTCTGGTTTTTAGTAAGCCTCAGCTTGGTTGCCCATTGACAACCTCTTAGATTTTCTTATAAAATCCTCTGGTCCAGGATAACCTCCTCCATGTCTACTAGATTCAAATATTATCTCTCTTTTCAAGGGGCTACGCTGGATAATAATGATTACTCAAAATGTCTCTGCTGTTTCAGAGAATCCCAAATCCTAGGAAATGCTCCATCTGCAAGTCCAGCTTGGTTTAGCAAAGAAGTCGTCAGTGAGCTTAAACACAAAAAGGAAGCTTACAAGAAGTAGAAGTTTGGACAAACAACTTGGGAGGAATAGAAGAATATTGCTCAGGCATGCAGGGATGAAGTCAGGAAGGCCAAAATGCAATTGGAAGTTGCAGCTAGCAAGAAACATGAAAGATAACAAGAAGGGTTTCTACAAGTATGTTAGCAACACGAGGAAGGTCAGGGAAAATGTGGATCCCTTACCAAATGCGAGAGGCAACCTAGTGACAGATGATGAGGAAAAGGTTGAAGTATTCGATGCCTTTTTTTTTACCTTGGTCTTCACAGGCAAAGTCAGATGCCAGACTACTGCATCTGGCAGCTCAGTTTGGGGAGGAGGTGAGCAGCCCTCAGCAGTGAAAGAACAGGTTAGGGCCTGTCTAGAGTAGCTGGATGCACACAAGTCCATAGGGCCAGTTGACTGATGTGATTGCAAAGCCGCTGTGCATTATCTTTGAAAATTTGTGGTGATTGGGGGAGGTTCCAGATGATTGGAAAAGGGCAAAATAGTTCCCATCTTTAAGAAAGGGAAGAAGGAAGATCCAGAGAACTACGGACCAGACAGCCTCACCTCAGTTCCTAGATTCATTAATGATCTGGAATGGATTGCACCTTCAGCGAGTTCACAGATTACACCGAGCTGGGAGGTGTAGTAGATGCACTGGAGGGTAGGGTTAGAATTCAGAGTGACCTAGACAAATTGGAGGATTGGGCCACAAGAAATCTCATGAGGTTCAACAAGGACAAATGCAAAGTCCTGCACTTAAGATGGAAGAATCCTATGCACTGCTACAGCCTGGAGACTGACTAGCTAAGCAGCAGTTCTGCAGAATAGGACCTGGGGGTTACAGTGGACAATGAGGATATGAGTCAGGAGTGTGCCCGTGTTGCCAAGAAGTAGGAACACTGCCAGCAGATCAAGGGAAGTAATTGTTCCCTCTTATTCTGCACTGGTAAGGCCACATCTGGAGTACTGTGTCCAGTGTTGGGCCTCCCACTATTGAAAGGATATGGACAAGTGGGAGAGAGTCTAGTGGAGGGCAACAAAAATGGTGAAGGGGCGGGAGCACAAGACTTACGAAGAGAGGCTGAGGGAACTGGGCTTATTCAGAAGAGAAGGCTGAGGGGGAATTTGATAGCAAACTTTAACTATCTGAAAGGTGGTTCCAAAGAAGATGGAGCTGGACTGTTCTCAATGGTGGCAGATGACAGAACAAGCAGCAATGGTCTCAAGTTACAGCAAGGGAGGATTAGGTTGGATATTAGGAAAAACTCTTTCACTAGGAGGGTGGTGAAGCACTGGAACAGGTTATTTAGAGAGGTTGTAGAATCTCCATCCTTGGAGGTTTATAAGTCCTGTTTTGACAGAGCTTTGGCTGGGATGATCTAGTTGAGGATGGTCGTGCTTTGAGCAGGGGGTTGGACTAGATGACCTCCTGAGGTCCCTTCCAACCCTAATTTTCTGTGATTCTATGATAAGTCCTTCACCTCTTGTATTCTCAGTGCTAAGGAGATAAAGCTACAGATTTCTCTCCTGAGAAAATCACTGGGCCCAGCATTAGTCCCATAACATTATAGACAGGAGTCAGAGTAGGAGTGTATTCCTCATCCCACTTGCATCTGCACAAGCCAAAATTGACTAGAAATCTCCATCAGTTAAGAGGAAGGATGGTGGGAGTTCTAGGAACACATCCTTTAGGACAGTGGTGCTTAACCTTTATGCCCTGTGGGGCTGATGAGGGGTGTGGGTCTGGTCTGTGGGTCAGATCAGGTCCCTGCACTTCTTCTGCCAGTCCTGCATGCTGGCCCCACAGCTTGAATGACAGGACATCAGGGGCCAAAACTGGCCTGTGGGCTGGAAGTTGAACACCCCTGCACTAGGAGATCCCACTCCTATGTAGCTCTAAGCAGTTCCTGATCAAACTCATGTTCTCTGCAATTGAAGACCCAGTACAAAAGCATCATACTTAGGATCTGGCATGTATGGCACTGCTGAAAGCCACTTTATCATCTAAGGGCTTGGCTCTTTTGCTGCCTCCTATGACACCAGTCTCTGTGAAAGTTCTCTCAGCACTATCTAGGGCAGCAGCCTTCAAATTAGCCTGGACCCAAGAGAAGATAACCATTGTGCCTTACTCAACTACTGCATACCAGCCCACACTACCAGGACACCTATTCGTTCTCTACTATCAGAATCAAAGGTAGTGCTGGAGGCCCTGGTTCCCACAGCACCACATTTGTTAATTATCCTTCTCTTAACACTAGAAGAAGTTTACACCATTTTTGGACATTGTATGCTCCTGCTTGTCCACTTTTTCAATAGTGGCTTTTTTACTTTTTCAATTAACAATAGCCAGGTTTCACTGCAGTTACACAGATACTCTCCTAGAGTGTCCTCCCATTGTCCTCATGTTACCTCAAGGACTCTAAAAGATCAAATCCAGATTGATATAGGAATTCCTGTCGCCCATCACAGACCGCAGTTGTCTATAACTTGGCCTGCCTTATCACTGAATTTATGGCTGTGTTGGGACAGGCTGAAGAGACCTTTGTGGGATCAACCATCCTGACAAGTCCCATCACCCAAGCACATCCTTGGCTGTGGGGCTTTACCACCTATAAGGCTGAGACCATTAGAGACATTGGTACCACCATTGAGAGACTGAGTGTGCAGTAGAGCTGAAGAAGATTGGCTTGACTTCAAGATTGGTTAGGGCAAACCTGGCAACAATCCTGGTACATCATCCACCATTGGGGAATGATCAAATATTTCATCTCACCTTGTTATGTTTGACCTTTCAAAAATGTTAATTAAAGTGTTCCCACCTCCAGTCATGGGACCTCAGTGTAGTCATTTAGCTTTTATGATTTCTTATTTTAACTAAGAGTAATGCAATTCCTGATGTGCATTACTCAGTGAAGATGGCATTTCTGATAGCCATCATCTTGAGGAGGAAGTGAGGAATGATCCAGGCTCTGATGATAAAACCTTCATATGCGGCTTCCTGATCAACTAAGGTGCCTTTTAAAGAATTCCTACTGAAGGTGGTCATAGAGTTCCACCTGAACCAGCAGATTCAGGTTCCCACCTTATTCCTGGAATTGTTTTAATCTGGGATAGAGCCATCTCTCTACATCTTGGACACGTACTGACATTTCACATACAGAGGACTTAATGATTTAAGTTTTACCCAGGCTTTTCTGTAGCAATAGTACAGAAAACGAAATGCAAAACAACCTCCATCGAGGTGATGTAAGGAAATGCTATGAGACAGCAAAAGTATGCCTGCCTATCACTATTACAGCAGACCCCATCAGAGCTCAAGTAACAGCAGTAGCTTTTCTGTGAAACAGATATGTGTCAGACAACTGTAATCTGGCTACATGGAGCTCTAGTTTTATGTTCACAGGTCATTATGCAGTTGCTGTGACTTCTGGATCAGACACCACATTTGACTGGCAGCCCCAGTTTCATAGTTTCATAGTTGGTAGGGTCGGAGGGGACCTTAAGCAGATCATCAAGTCCAACCCCTGCCATGGGCAGGAAAGAATACTGGGGTCAAACGACCCCGGCTAAGTGATTATTTAGCCTCTTTTTGAAGACCCCCAGGGTAGGAGTGAGCACCACTTCCCTTGGAAGTTGGTCAGATCCTAGCCGCCCTGACCATGAAGCCTTCTGATGTCTAGTCTGAACCTACTCTCAATCAACTTGTGACCATTCTTCCTAGTTACTCCTGGTAGTGCTTGGGGGAACAGGGACTCTCCCATTCCCTGCTGGTCCCCCCATGTAAGTTTCTAGATGGCCACCAGATCCCCTCTCAGCCTTCTCTTGCCCCCTGACCATACAAGTGGCCCTCCTATGAACCCTCTCAATGCTGTCCACATCCCTCCTGAAGTGCGGCGCCCAGAACTGGACGCAGTACTCCAGCTGTGGCCTGACCAATGTTGAACCAGAGTTTGGGGTTACACCATCCTTCCCTATTTCAGGGTGTAGGCTGTAGCTGTATTGGTCTAAGGACATAGGCAGACAAGGTTCTTTGGGTAAATCCGATATAATTTATTAGACCAACTCAAACAGTTGGAAAAATTCTTCTTAGCAAGCTTTCCTCACTCTTCATCAGGCAGAGGATCTACAGATGCTTCCTCAGCCTGACTAAGGGTGTTTGTGCCTGAAAGCTTGCTAAGAAGAATTTTTCTAACTATTTGAGTCGGTCTAATAAAAGATACTGGATTTACTCACCTTTTTTCCTTTCTTGGAGGACAGAGTTGTCAAAACACAGAACTGGGAGTCAGGGAAATCTCTGTTTCCTGCTTGCATGGTCAAACTCGCTATGCCACCTTTGGAGAATCGCAGATGCCATGTGGGCATTGATCTTGGATACCTTATATATTAGGCTTCCCAACCTGAGATACCTGGGGTCTAACTTTAAAAAGTGCTGAGCTCATTTAACTCCCATTGTCTAGGCAAAGGGCCAGCAAGGGGCTCATGCCGACTGCAATTAATAATTCAATCTCTCTTTGTAATCATTTGTTGTTAGTCTGTACAAAGTTTTCACTAACTTTTACGTATTAGCCATACTTACTGCTCTATCTGCCCAATCCACATCTTTGCCTGCTCTGGCAAAGTGGCCAGAAATCTTCTCCTTAGAGCTTGTCTCCCTGCTGTCTTGTGATCTGAATGCTAGCAGGTTTCTTCAGCATCCTCATCTTTCATGATACATCTTAGTACTGCTGGCAACTGAGAAAGTGAGACTTGGAACTTCTCTTGGGTGCTAATCATAACTTACAGTTGTCTCATTGCTATTTCCATCACTTTTCTTGCATTCCAATTTAATTCTGTTCTGCCAAACCTACTCTGTCTTTGTCTCTCTCGCTCTTTTTGCTCCTTGCGCACATGAAAAAGACCATAAGGTTGCTACACTGAGCACTCAGAAGTTAGGGAATGCCAAAATCGTGGTTGCCTACTTAAATTCTGGTTGCTAACCTCTTGAGGTTAAGGGGCTGCCTGTAAGCCAGGACCAGTTTGGCCCCCTTGCATATGTGCATTGGGCACTTTTGTGCTAGATCTTTCTGTGCCTCAGTTGCCCATATATAAAATAGCATAACAGCAGCCCTTCACTCCACAAGGGAGATGTGAATATAAATTATTTGTGAGGATCTCATACTGTAATGACACTGCCATATAAAAATCCATGAAGAAATTAATCATTCTCCATTCAGACCAGGTTTTGAGTGGTCTGCAGTAAATATAATTCACGTATTGAACAGTAGGCATAAATCTACATCTTGAATAGTTGCTTGTTTAATGAACTCCTTCCATTCTGTGCACCGTGTGAAGCCAGTGGTTTTGTGGAAAAAATAGTATGTGATTGTGTGATTAAAGACTGTACCAGAATGCATACATACAAGGCAGGGCAAATTAAGATTGCATGGACCACCTTAATTCTGGCATCTTGTAACTTCTGACTTAACATTAAGGTCTTGTAATATTGATTTTGGTGAATAACTTGTACAGATTTTTTTAAAGCAATGTGAAATACAAGAAGCTTTGTCAGGGATCAGCATTCAAAGAGTTCCTCAGCAGGATTTGATCCTATTTGCAGTTCTCTGCCATTTGCACTTATGAGCTAACTGATAGTTATCAGCAATAATATATTTTTTGTGGGAGCAAAAGTATTTATACTCCATAGTCCCTGTTTGAACCATACTTCACATAATCCAGTCTGTGGATAATTGTTTGTTCTGTAATTTCCTGTTCAAATTTATTTTTAAAAATTTGCTGTCTGAGAACGGCCACCTTCAGGTCAGCAATGGAGAGTGGGGCATGGGGAGGCAGGTTAAAATGTTCTGCCACAGGCTTGTCTGTCTTTCTGCAGCTGATGCCAGAGTAGTGTTCACTCATTCTGTCACACAGAGATTGCCCAAGCTGTCCAATGTAGACAGCGGGGCACTATAAGCAGGTAATAGTGCATGTGACATTGGTGGAGTTCCAGGGCAGTGAAACTTGGATGTTATAATCCATGTTACTTGGTCCAGTGATGAGGTGCTGTGTATTGATGTTGGGGCACAGAAGGCATTTAGGTCTGTTGCAAGACCTGATGCCTTGTTGAGACTGAAAATTAGGTAGCCTGTTGCTAGAAGATGCCTCTTGAGGTTGAGGGGCTGCCTGTAAACCAGAACCAGTTTGTCTCCCATGGCTACTTTGAGATGGTCATCCTTTTCCAAGAGAGGTTGGAGGATCCTTGTCCTACCAGTCCCAATCTCCATAGCTTATCTTCATCCAGTCTTCTAGGTCCCAGTCCCAGTTTTTCTTCACTCTACCCAGGCTCCTACACTCTAGACAGGCATTTGCCTGCACCCACCTGGAAAACAGCAGCAGAGATTTTGAGAGCATGGCAGAGGCAGGCATCTTGTCCCACTGCTGAGAGCTGCAACATCAGGTGAAGTCCTTAGCTCCTGCAGTGCTGGGCTGAAGCATGCTTGCTTATTGTGCGGGGATCATGTGTGTACAGCAGAAATATATACGTTTCCCTTAATCTTGTTATCAGAAGCAGGTGAATCATTTTACCTGAAGCTTAAAAAAAATCCACTGATAGGAAACACCTGGTATGAAAACTTTCAACCTGAGTAGTTAAAATTTGGCCAAGGTTTTTAAGTAACTGAAAGTAGAGCTGTATGATGGAAAGCATCAAACAACTTTAATAATAGACAGTGTTGATTATAAGTTATAGACAATAGAAATTTGCCAATAAGGTCATAGGAGACTATATGCTTGCAAAAAGAAAATTCTCCCTGCTTTAAGGCTTATTCCTTTGCAAGTGTGCTTTATCTTTTTGAGACGCTTCTGAATTTTAAAGGGACAGCCTTATAGATCGCTCTCCTAGAGGGCTGAGGGTTGTTATATGTAATGGGTGCAGGCTCTGTATTGCCAGCCTTTACGATAGAACACTTTTAGCTTTGTTGGGGTGATATTAAATATGGTGACTGTTTCCTTCTATTTTATTAGTTCATATTTAGCTCTCTGTGTAGTTGCATTCTGCATGGTTGTGATCACCTCCTACAACTTCATGATTGTATTTGATGGCTGCCTTCTCTTGAATGGAGAGGTGTTTGAAGTCAAGCAGAAGGCAGAGTAGGCTTCCACCTTAGACTAACTAAATCATAGATGCATAAGCTTTTGTAAGCCATGGCTTACTTCGTCAGATATTATGAAGGAACTGTAGGAAGCAGATCTTTTAAATAGAAAGCCATGATTGGATTAGAATACAAAGGATAGGGAAGCAGGAGCAAAAAGGAGGGGCACTGTTGGGAGAGGCAAAGGAGGTGTGTTGTTGTCCTTTGGGGATGAAGACAACCAAATCCAGCAGTGTGGGGGGGAAGAAATGGGAAAGAAATGGGGGGGAGAAAAGGAGAAAAAAAAGAGAAAAGAGCAACAGGAGGCGGGTAGAGGCTAGGTTGTGTGGGTGCACAGGTGGTTTATAAGCCCAATCTTTGCCTTGAACAATCTGCAGCAACAAGGGCAGGAAAGTGATGAGGACTGGGTACAAGAGGATTTTGTTTTCCTGGCCATGTGTTTCTTTATTGCTTCTGCTGTGCAATGCTCTGTTCTGGATTGATGACCTCCAGGATGGATGGTCACAAGCAATTTACTCCCAGAAACCTGAGTCGATGCCGAAACTCTTTAGGGACACCTTTCAGGGTGTGCTTGTACCACTTCTTTGGTGCACCGTGACAGCATACTCCATTTGACAGTTTGCCGTAGAAGATTTTCTTCGGCAGGTGAGTGTCAGGCATTTTTGAAAGGTGGCTGGCCCATCTTAGCTGCACCAGTTTCAGTAGAGCGTGAATGCTGGGGAGAGCTGATCTTCTGAGCACCTCAGTGTCCGGGATCTTTTCATGCCACTTGATCTTTAGTATCATGATGTTAGTAGACAGTCCAGGTTTTGCAGGCATAGAGGAGGGTTGAGAGAATTATGGCTTTGTATACCTTCAATTTCATTAACGTGCCAATGCCTCTGCAGTCACCGGCCGACTTACCGAGTTTGTCATTGATGTGGACAGCATGGAAGAGTGTGCTGCCTAGATAGACAAACTTGTCGACCATCGACAGTTGTTGGCCTTTAACTGAGACGTGTGGTTCCTGGGGTGTTGTGCCATGCGCAGGTTGAAACATCACTTTGGTCGTCTTTGGGTAAGGTAGGTAGGAGAGAAAAAAACAAAGCAGTTAACCCACTGCGGATAGAGAGGTTATAAAAGCTCATCCAGGTAGTGGGATAAGAATCCATAGTCTTGGTTGAGACCATATTTAATGCATTCCATCTGTGGGTGATTCCTTGTGCCCCAGTTTCCTGTTCAAGTTCACAATTTCCCGTTCCATCCATTGTCTACAGCCAAGCTGTATGTTACAACTACATCTGCTCTGATCCCAGTGACCGGGATGCACACCTTGAAGATCTGGGGCAGGGATTCCTACACTTACAATAGAACTCTAAAACTCTAGCCATTCACATCAACAGAGCCAAACTCAGACCGTGCTCTGACCTGTTACAGTACCAACCCCAAGATAATGACAAAGAGAATCCCTTTGGCTGTCACCTACAGCACCCAGCTTGAACACCTCAGACACGTCATTAATCGCCTCCAAGCACCCCTAGAAAATGACAACTGTCTAAGGGAAGCTCAGGGAACAAACATGTCCTGGCTTACAGACAGCCCTCCAACTTCCAGTGGCATCTCTTCAGCAACAGACTACTTATCTCTTATTCTTACCAAGGCTCCAGACCCAGATGCCAGCTGTGCCCCCTCAACAACAGAGCACATCATCACTGGACCAAATAGCATGGTTTTTAACATCAGAGGTTTATTCACCTGCTCCTCTACCAATGTCATTTATGCCATCACCTCTGCTTACAGTGCCTGTCTCTCATCTACACTGGACAGAGCTACAAGTAAGAATAAATAAACACCTATCCAACATCAATTCCAGAAAAAGACACAGTAGAGCACTTTAATCTCCCTGGATATTCCATCACTGACCTCAGAGTAGCTGTTCTTAGACAACAAAACTTTACAAATGAACTTGAACAAGAAATTGTGGAATAAGAAATCATCCACAGACTACGGATTTTGACCTGCATTAGCTTTTATAACCTCTCTGTCCCTCAGTGGATTAACTGCTTTGTTTTTCTCTCTTCTACCTACCTTGGTTCTCCCAGCTGGGCCCCCTCTGTTTTCCTCCTGCTTCCTGACCCTTTCTTTTCTAATAACTGTTTTCTGTTTAAAAGCTCTGCTTCCTACAGTCCTTTCATAGCATCTGATGAAGCAAGACACTGCCTATGAAAACCTATGCCCCGCTTATTTAGTTAGTCTATAAGGGGCAAATCTACCCTGTTTTCTGCTTCTCTTGAATGGTCATACTAGTACTGCAGTTCAGTTAGGATGGTGTGTGTTGATTTCAGCCTCTCAGTTTTGTGGTTTTGGGGATGTTCATGTGTTTCTAGCTGCCAAGAAGCCTTCAAGTCCTATAGTTACGAGTAAAACGTATTGCATGTACTAGCCCAGGGGTATTGACTCTGGTATTGCATTAGTGTTTCTAACCTTTGTAGGAATGGAAGCACTCTGGTTTACAGAGCCAGAATCCTCTCACTTACTGCAGGTGCCTCTCTGCACAACTCTGCCTCTTTCTGTGCCTTCATACCCTTTTTAGAGCTCACTTGGCTGCTTTTGTGCTCTGTATCCACCTTCCCAGCACCTTGTCTTGTTCTTCACTCCTGTGAAGCTCAAAAATGCTGAAGGAGCTTAACTTTAGATCTGGCCAGCTCCCAGCTTTATAGAACTGATTACAAACTCTTGATCATCCAAAGGTTTCACATGTCCCTTCTCATGCTAATGAGCATAGACTTGTACCAGCACAATCTGTTAGAGATGCAGGTTTGGATGAAAGAGCCTGATGGGAGAAGGGAATAAAGAGGAGAGTCAGTAAGGTGCTTGCTTTAAGTGTTTGCAGTGCATTTGGCTTGCTGTTTGCTTTCATCAGGGTTTGGTAAGAGGGAGGGTGGAAAGCTGCCTGTGTGAAAGGAAGGAAGTGACAAGAGTAGTCATTAGCAAACTGCGACCCTCTGTCACGGGGGCTTATGAAATAAACGATGATTGTATGGAAGCATGAGTCTGGTTAGAGAACTCTTCATGCTAATTTAATAAATTGCTTGCATTTAGGCTTCCAGATTGTTGCTGTTACATTTTTGCTATGTGATGCCTCATGGGATTAAAAGGAGGAGGGGCTGGGGGAGGGGAAAAAAACCCCAGGTCCTTTAGCAACTGCTGATGTGACCTCACTCACTGTCTCAAGGGGGGTATGAGATCATGAGAATGCCAGAGCTCTCTGAAGGATTCGATTTGTTCAGTGCAGCAGGACAGCCTGCTGAGTGATCTCATCTCTGAGACCCAGAGGGAGGGTGCGCTGGCTGCTGCTTTCCTCTCGGACTGCAGAGGACTCATTTCCTCCTCCGCGCCTCATCGATGGCTATTTAATGACCATGACCTGCAATGACATCATCAGTGACAGAGTTTCAGTGGTAACACACAGCAGAATTCCAGGGGAATTTTTCCCTCCCCTTCCTGCCCTTATCAATTAAAAAATCTTGACATCTGAAAATATAAATCTTTTATGCCAAGTAACACGACTGTAACTGTACTATTTGTTTATGTTTCTGACCTCCATTGAACCCCATTACCCTGACATCAGTTTTTTCTTTTAGACAACGAGCAAAAAAACCATAAAGAGATTTCTGTCAAATTTGAAAATTAGATCTTGCACCTAAGGCCAGCTTCTCAGTACTGGCTCTGGCTGCTTTGGAGTAATAGACAGTGGGTATGTCTGCACATTCATTAATGCGCCTTAGTTACTGCATGTTTAGTTTAGTATTTGCCTAATGAAGTACTAACGAAATGGCGCATGGTTATTTTGTGGTGCTTACTGTGCATTAGCCTAATAACACTTCACAGTAGCATATTAGCAGGGTTCTTGCCTGGCATGCTGCTGCACAGTAGTAGGTTAACATGCAATAAGCATCTCATGTAGATGCACCCAGTGTGTAAGAAAATATGTTTCCGCTGTAACCTCCCAAAATCACTATAAACCAAGAGGTAAATGATGGAACCTTGATGGTGTCCCTCACAAGAACAAATGGTTTCAAACCTAGAATAATCACCAGTATAGAAAGATTGTACCAGTGAAAGTTTTAAAAGGGCATGGGATACAAGTCTGTAAGTAAATGAGTATATATAGAGCAGATATATTTATTGGACTAACCCTTTCTTTTCCATAAGACTCAAGGGAGAATTAGAAACTCTGAAACCACAGTTTGTGTTTCAGAGCCAGCCTTTGTGTGTTAAAGTACATATTTGAGAACTAGTGCCACCCTACAAACAGGGGCCTACTAGAAAGCAAGATTGAGGCTTTGGAACTAGATTGACTATGGTTCTCCAGTAAATTGCCAGGGGTACATAGCTGTTCATATGTTTGTATTTTTGCATTTTCAGGCCAAAGGGGATGGGGAAACAGACATGTTCTGGACTCCTTTTCTTATGTATTAGCCATGGTGGTTGTTCACAGTACAGTAATGCATATAGACTGGGGCCCTCTTTGCTAGGTACTCCAGCAAACATAAAAGGAAGACTCCCTTCCTTGAAAAGTTTATAAACCGATAAACTAAGATATAAGACTATAGATAACAGATGGATAAAATAAATAGAAGGAGTACAAGGTAACAGTGGAATGAAGTTTTTATGTATGCATCTTTCTCTTCTCTTGAGTCCTGGCTGACAATAATAACCTGTGTGATTTCATTTTTTACAGGGAAAGTTTTATCTGGTTATTGAAGAAGTGAGCCAGCTGTTCCGCTCCCTTGTTCCCATCCAGTTGTGGTACAAATACATCATAGGAGATGATCCATCTGGCAGTTACTTCTTAGGGGGCATCCTGATCATACTGTATAGTCTCTGCAAGGTGAGGCCATGCTTGGTGAATGAATCACACAAGGCATCCTGATTCCTGAATCTTTGTTTCTATGTTCCAAAAAGTAAATAAAAAAAACATTAAAAAAACCTTTAAATCCCACCCTTGGATTATGGATTATGTGCACATCTGTGTACATAAGACTATAATGTGTTTGTTTTTTCTACCCACTATCCCTGTGAAATGGAGAAGTGTTACACAAATTGCTAATTGCTGAAATCACGAGCAAGACTTTATAAAGCGGGGGATAAGGCAAGGTGCTGCATTTATTGATTAAATGAGTTAGACATAGAGGTTCAGACACACCATTCATACAAACACACACAGATCATTATAAACATCATTACACACAGGCATACACATACACAAAACAACCATTCCATCCACACACACACCAAATATAATTACCAGCAGTAGTTGCTCAATATCAGCCCAGGGTGGCCAACCCGGGTTTATTGAGTAGATGATGATGATTTGAAGATAGCATATTTGAGAAACAGCTGGAGCGGGGTGAACAGATGCATCTGTGCTCCGATGAATCAGCAGTAGAGAAAGACACTCACCTAACTTGGCATTTTCAAAGTGTTCTTTTATAGGGATTGGCATCCTTTGTTTCAGTGCTTTGGGGTTTTTCCATACTCAGCTTCTGTTTTTGCCGTTGTTTTTCTTTTGTCTTCAGCTTATCTCAGCCTTGCAGTGTTCTTGCTGCCAGTCTGGCAGGATGGGTGCATTCTTTCTCCTTGTTATCTTCTTTGAGCCCTATACCTAAAAGAGATTCTTCAGCCATTCATTAATTAGTTTACTGACTGGTAGCTTACATTTGGCGCCTTGTTGCTTACATAAATAGTTAAATCTTTTTTTCCTGTCTCTATGCCATTTTCTCACCATTTACCCTTTTACACACACTCATACACAAAGGCTATGCAGAGTTCATTCACGTATGTCAAGCAGGACACAAAATGGAGTTTTTAAATTGCTTACAGGACAAGACTAACATGGTTACATTTTACTACTATTACACTTTATGTTAACATCAGCTATGTTAGTTCAGTTCATGCTACAGAAATGCTGTTACCCCACTTCCTAGATACAGAAGCTGTGAGATTTAAAGTATGGATCCTCCAAAGTATTTAGGCACATAGTTGGCATCGATTTCCCATTGAAATCAGTGGGAAAGTCTGAAGCTAAATGACTTGCCCAGTATCTCTCATAAGGTCTGTATGGACCAGGGAACTGAACCTAGGTCTTCTGAGTCTCAGGACAGAGCCTGAATCTCTGCCAGCTTTCTTCCTTTTATCTTTATGCTCATTCCAAGTTGTTTGTTTGCAGGGAGTTTGTACTGGTGCTGGTAGAGCAAAAACTATTATTCATATAGAGATGGTGCTGGATTTCATAGGCCAGTGCCAGCTGGTTGGTCAAAAGTCCCAGGCCTAGAACATCTAAGTCATGAACCCATGTGATGGTTGTAGGATGACAGATGGTTGGTGTTCAGAGACTTTGTCGTAGTGACCAGATCTTTTCCTCCTCTTATTATCATTGCTTTGTGTGGATCCAGCCCCAGTCAATTGTATTCATCCACTAGCTGATCTTGGCCAGACACTGAGATTGTGTTATAGAACTCTTGGCAGTGCAGATGAGAGGCATAGACACAGGTTTCCAACACATTGTTTTCGAGTCAGTAATGCATCACCATTTTCCTGAAGTTGCTTTGTATAACCGGCATTAGAAGAGGATGGAGGACAACCTAGGGTCCTGAGAAACTTGTAATAGTTTCATAACAAGAAAGAAGTTGCACAGCATTGGAGTAAAGATTGCACAGTTAGCCCAGTATTTTTCTCATTAACCCCTCTTCCATTTTTTTTTTTTTTTTTTTATA
>NW_017729001.1:592719-599150 GCF_001723915.1 Gavialis gangeticus | reverse complement strand
TTTTTTTTTTTTTTTTTTTGAGATACGCTAATGCTATATTGTGACCAATGGTACTAAATAAACCAGAGGACACTAATAATAGATCTCCTTTCCCTTTGGTCCTCATACATTTAAAGTAAGTATCCACTGAATGAAGTAATGCTATTTCCATTTCATGTACCAGGTTGGACCACTTCCAGCCAAGTTCCAGCACTGTAGTGGTGGATTGGTGTTACTGAAGACTAATTTTGGTGCTTTTCCAT
The DNA here is from genome assembly GCF_001723915.1 of Gavialis gangeticus. Taxonomy (NCBI): domain Eukaryota; kingdom Metazoa; phylum Chordata; order Crocodylia; family Gavialidae; genus Gavialis; species Gavialis gangeticus. The sequence continues at coordinate 598,908 of NW_017729001.1, read as the reverse complement.
TAGTTTGCTCAAAAAAGGTTGAATTCCCAATCTAAAGCTTTGTTTTCAGGCTCACTAGTTTCAATTAATTCAGTGCAGATTTCATTCATGGACAATCTTAAACCAAAACCAGCTTGTCCATATAAAAGGGCAGTGTGAATTTAACAGAAACTGTGTTTAGTTAGGCCAAAACAGCTTTCCTTTGATGACAAGACCTAACACTATCAGGTCCAGAAAGGCTTTTGCTTATAATTCAGTTCTGTTATAGTAGTGTCTAGAGGTTTATTCCCAAGGTCAGGATCCAGTTATTGTCAGGGTTTTTATTAGCATATAATAAGTGAGAGTTTGTGATGTGAAGAAGTTAAAGCCTAAATAGACATGATGAACAAGGAAAGTCACAAGGATAAACAGAGTCATGGAGACTTACTTGCCTGCAGGTCACAGTAGGTTGGAAGTAGAACGAGGCATAGATTCAGTCCTACTGCAGTACCCCACCTCATGCATCATGCTCCTCTTTCCTCTGCTCTGCTTCTACTCGATTGTCTGAACTGTTGCATGTCTCACGGTGGTGGGAAGTTTCCCTGTTCACTAGTGGTATTGACAGTCACTGACAGGAGGGAACCCAAGTGATCCTTTATGTGTTTCCTGCACCATGGCATGGCTGTGCTTTGCATGTGGTGACCATAGGGCTTCCAGTATCTCTTGTGGTTTGTGCAAGTAGGCCAGCACTTGAAAAAGGGGAAAGGATTTTCTCCATTTCTGGGATCTGTATATGGCTTATTTTGCCTGGAGACAGCATCCCAGATTCAGATGGTTCTTCTTAATGGGATAGGTTTTTGTTTCTTCACTGTGTGAGGGCCTCACTTCTGAGTTCGTGTAATGGCAATATACGCTGATGAAGCAATTTGTTGTCCTGAAACGTTCTCCTGTTTATAACTTAGCAGCTGCAATTAAAAGGAGACAAACAATGTATTGGCCTCCTCTGTGACTTAGAAGTGCAAGTGAAGGAAGGGCATGACACCTTAAGACTTTGCCTCCTGGCACTAGAGTTTTGTGTCTTATCATTGTTTGTAAGTTGTTATTTTGCATTAATTAGACAGCCAGGTCTGCACTGTGTACTGCCAAAGCATAGCTCATGACCAACAGAAGATCAAGAACAGTATGGAAATGTCCAGCTCTTCTGGTTACAGTAAATGCTGACAACCTTTTAACCAGGAAGTTTGTTTTAAACTAGAAACCCTTTAGTCATGGCCTCTGATTCAGGTCCCATGTTAAAAAGGTAATGAGTTTTGTAGAATGTGACCTGATTCTCCTCTCATTCTCTAACAAAGAAACTTTGGGAGGAACCCAACTGAAATCAATGGGATTAAAACAGTGTAAACTGGAGTATAATTCAAGCCAGAAGCTGTAAATTCAGGAATGTTGGAAGGCAGGGTAGATATGCACCCTTATAGATTAAATGGGAGAGAAGGAGAAAGCAAGAGAAAGTGAGTGAGAGAGATCAAGAACAAGCTTTCATGAACCCAAGTTTACTTCATCAGATGTTGTGCAGAAAACAGAGCAAGTTTCTTGTGCAGAGTGATTGTAGTCCATTTTATTTGCCTGAACATGTTGCCATCCATGAGCAGAGAGAGGTAGTTAGCTGTGTTAGTTTGAAATCAGTCAGAAGGCAGGGAGATATGCACCTTTATAGACGAACTAAGTAAGATATATGTAGAGCACAAGCTTTTGTGAACCCAAGTTCACTTCATCAGATGTTGTGAAAGGACATGCTGTAGATCACTGCAGTGTGCCTTTTGGCACATCCAGGATTTAGGGATCTAGGACAATCAGATTAGGGATTTTGGCTCCGCTTTTGTTGGAGACTATATGAGTATTCAAAGTCTTGATGGGGGTGAATGAGGGGAGGGAGAAGCAGGTACACATTTCCAGCACAGAGCATGGAACATTAGGTGCACAGGTCCCATTTACAGTCACAGGAGTTGCAAGTCTAATTCCTTGCCTGACGCACTGAAAATATACCCCTAGGAGTCCACATTTGCAAAGCCACAAACCACATTAGAAAAACCACAAAAGCCAATTTGGAGTTCAGACCTTCTGTGCTCTTGGCAGAAATCCAGGGCTTAGTTGGGAGTGAATCACCTCTCTAGGGCACAAAGGGCAGGTTCTGCAGACGGGCTTTTGTGTATATTGCAGCCGGCAGTGGCCACTATGGTGCCTATGCCTGACCTAAGTGTAAACACAGGGTCTAATTCTGATGCAGATGTCCTGGATATTAATATGTGTAGGCACAGGAGGGGTCTGAGTGGGGTTGGGAAAATTGATAGAGGTTGGTTTATTAGTCTAATGACAGGGATTTTTCGCACTGTAGCAGGGACCCTCCTTTGGGCCCATCCCAGGCTCCTGCTCCTTAGACTGTATCTGATGTTTTTATAGCTGCCTGTCCAGCTGACCAGAGAGCAGCCCTGATTACTTGAGAACCAAACTGTAGGAGTTCCAGTGTCAGAAACAGGCACTGGAGACTGCAACATAGACTTCACTGGGTGGGGAGGAAAACGCACATGATTGGGGAAAAAATCAGGTTCCAGCTGAGACCCAAATAAAGTACCGAGCAGGAGAGAATGAGAGAGGGGTTAAGGCAAAACAGACAGTGTGCTGAAGGATGAGGGGAGTAACAGAAGGAAAGAAAGATGTTAGAAGTTGGATAGCAAATAGTAAAGAATGGGTTGTGGGGGAGACTGCTGCTACCAACCTTTGCATCAGTAACTAAAAAATCTTTAGCAGTTGGCAGCCTCCAGGCTAGTTGCTGACTAGAAGCATTACTGGAAGGATCCTTGGAGTCCTTTTATGTGCTGACTGGAAGCATTACTGATCCCTGCATTTTATTCCACATCTAGTGCACAATGATCTCACTGACATTTTCTGCAGTGAGCCCACTTAATAACACTAACCAAAAGAAAAAATCCCCAAGTCTGACTGCAGTTTTTTCAGTGAGCAGACACAACAAGCTGCCCATCACAGCCCTTCACGTTATATGTCATGTCTTTACCATGCTCTCCCACTCTCCATATTCAGACAAGCTGGATGTTGTGTCATCTGCCCCATCTCCCTGATGATGTAGAACTGTCCCCAGCAAGTCCTTTTCTCATTTCTTGTCTAGTGTTGTTTTCAGTTTGGCTTTCTCTGTCTTCCTGACCGATGGAGGAACTTCTGAGAAATTTAATGATATTGGATCTGAGTTTTCCCTGTCATAGCTCTTATCTCTCTACTTCTGTTATGCTAAATTCAGCATTTATTCCCATGAGATATTTGTAGTGAGTTAGCCGTTCCCCAACACTACCCCTTTGCCACAGCTTAGCCAAGCTGTACATATTTAGATTCTGTAATCTTTTCTCAGAAATCAGTGCCCTTGTCACCTTTTTTCTTATTCATCTCTTCACTACTTTTACTTTTTGCCACAGGGTCTAAAAGTGAACATTATATTCCAGACATATTTACATCAAAGATGGGGGAGGGAAGGAGTATGTATTTTTTGCAGAGTGACATGGCTGTTTTATGCTACCATACTACATTTCCAACTCACATCTTCTCTTTTCTTAGTCACCACAACATTTTTTCTGATTTTACTGTTTCTCAGTCTCCTACTTTCCCATGGGCTCTACTCCCCCTTTCAGATGATCATTCCCTTGGTGCCTTCCATGCTAGAGAACTGTGTCTCCTACAGTTCTGCAAACAGCATCTAAAACTGCTTGTCTTTGTTGCAGTCTTTTGACATCTGTGGTCGGCTGGGAGGTGTCCGCAAGGCACTGAAAGTCCTTTGCACGCCACAGGTAAGTCATCAGATGTAGTTGCCAAATTCACGCAGGACGTGTCATTGTGAAGGAAAAGTGCTGTAAGGCAGTGTTTGTCTGCCCGATATACAGAGTCTTTCAAAAAAAGTCACCCACTGTCTACTAGCTGTAATGAGTAGTTACTACCCTACTTCCACCCTTCTAGGTGGGGAAGCAGTTCTTTATGCCTGCCCTCTCCCAACAGTGTTAGCAGAGTGTTGCATGGCTGATTTATTGCATCCCTCACCTGAAAGAGATTTACAAATCTGAATGTGATGTGATTATTGGTGGCTTTACATACTATGCCCAATACCCTTGAGTCTAATAAAGCTGTGAGCCTCAGGTTGTATGTACATGTGCATCAACAAGGAAAAGACTTTGAATGACATCCATTCCTTGATATGCAGCACATTAATATAAATATGTATTACAGTATTGTACAGTAATTGTCCCAGACATGGCAATATACAGTAGCTCTATGGTGTTACATAACACCATAGCTGAAGAATATTATAATAATCTTTTATAATATTAAGATCCTGTGGCTTTTCTGTCACATAGAACAAGACAGTACTTTGTCACAACTTGATTCCCTCACCCTGGGACCGTAGATAGGTCATTTAATCTCTGCATTGGGTCCCTTTCTCCATCTGTACAGTGGGGATAGAGACCTTCATCATAAAGAGCGGTGAGATATGCAAGTGAAAACTGCTGTTATGATTATTGCTTTTATAGCTAACTTCTTGAAAATCCCTCTCTAAGTACCTGTTGTCAGTGCATTGCAAGTGATGTTGAATTAGTCCTTTCACCTCTGCCACAGAGCTTGTTAAATGTCATTATCCCTGTTCTACAAATGAAAGTGCTGAGGCAGAATGACTTGCCCAAGGTCATGTTGCTGACCAGTGACAAAACTGGGCATGGAACCCGGATTTCCCAGTTATGTGCTTTCCCCACAGAGAATCATCCTTTCCCTTTGCAGTGATATAAGACCCACTTAGTTTCTGGAGGTTCTAGTCAGTGCAGAAAAGCTAGGCCTGAAAGCAATGGTATATACAAGCACAAACCAGATAATTTAAACCACAGATGTGGGTTTTTTTTTCTTTCCTCTCCCTCCCCCAACAGACTTACGGAGTTCGTGCTACCAGCCAGCAGTGTAGTGAGGCTGGAGATATCTGTGCCATTTGCCAAGCAGAATTCAGAGAACCTCTGATCCTTATGTGCCAAGTAAGAACACTAAATTTGCCAAACTCAATGCCCATATGAGTCCATAACCAATTAACCTCTGCAGTTTTGGAATTAAATTTCACTTTCTCGCTTCTAAACTGATTTCATGGGTCTTTGTTTTCTTCCCAGTGAATGTGTGTCAGCAAAACTGAACACCCAACAATTTTTGATAGCTGAGTACAGTTGAGCTCTGTGATCCCCATGTTTATATTAACTGGAGGGTAAAATTATAAATGCAGAAATAGAAAAACTTGTAGGATCTGATTTTTGGCCATCCCATTGCTACAGAAAATAAGTTATTTTATTTCTTGTTTCAAAGCACTGAGAATGTGTGTACAAGTTACAGAGGTTAAGAACAGCACCCTGTGAATAAGGTAGCATAATGCTGATGACATTATTTACTCCAGTATGCATTTCATCCATTTTTATAGGAGCTGGTGTTAATCTGTCATTAAGTTTGACCAGCTCTTCTTAGAAGGCAACCTGTTCCTCTATTTCACTTTGTCAGATTGAGTATGTGGATTGTAATTCTCCATACTGAATTTCTGTCTTTGGCTGAAATTTTCCAGAAAACTTCAGTTGAATTAATTTCCTAAAAAATACCCTATATTGTTTTGTATCATTAAAAAATTCTAGAGACCTTTTATTTGAAAAGCTGTAGCACCCCCATGCATTGAAACAAGCATCATATTTAGGAGGTGGGTGACCTTTATGTTAGGAATATGAGGAACAGCTTGAATTGAACTCTGCAGTCTTCCCCCTTGAGATATGGTCAAAGATACCGTTATATATGATAATTATATCTGGGGCATGTATATGTGTGTTTCCATTGCTTAATAGAGACCTTATACTATGCCGTTGTCTCCCAGTTATTGCTTATGTAGGGCTAATGTACTGATATTGTTTAGGTTTATTATTCAAAGAAACTGAGAGGTATTTTGATTTTCACTGTCTTCCATTAAAGTTGCATTGCTTTCTATCCCAGGGTGCCTGTACACGAACGATTAATCAAGTCTGCTGGAGCATGGTTATTACCGCGCTCTAGTAACATCCCACATCTCATGTATCAGCATCCCCATGCTTCAAAATGGTGGTGGGGGTGCTTGAACTAAAGCTTATTGAGTGAGCTTTAGTTTAAGCCCCCCTGCCAACCTTT
>NW_017729001.1:577580-587719 GCF_001723915.1 Gavialis gangeticus | reverse complement strand
CACATCTCATGTATCAGCATCCCCATGCTTCAAAATGGTGGTGGGGGTGCTTGAACTAAAGCTTATTGAGTGAGCTTTAGTTTAAGCACCCCTGCCAACATTTTAAAGCGCAGAGACACTGATAAACAAGACGCTGCGGCACTTTAATTAGAGCAGCTTTTGGAACCCACCCCTGGAGCATGTGTAAAAATGCCCCCAGTGGCTTTCCCATTGTATGTGTGTACTAGATGACAGGGCTGGACCTCTGCCCATTTTAATGATGTCCCTTTGTCTCCACAGCATGTGTTTTGTGAAGAGTGCCTCTGTCTATGGTTTGACAGGGAGAAGACCTGTCCCCTCTGTCGCTCTGTTACTGTAGAAACCCTGCGCTGTTGGAAAGATGGCACCACCTCTGCTCACTTCCAAGTATATTAACCCCATCATGGTGACACATGAGGAAACAGAAGAAAAGGCTGAGAAACCTATTGTTTCTAAATCTTAATTTTTAGTAGACTTGTCTTGTTTTTTCAGTGAGTGCTGACTCTCCAGTAGCCCAGAGAGCATACTGTTAATTCTGAAGTAGGGACCATCATTCAACACTAACATGAAGAGTCTTCTAAAGAGACTGACAGCTAGTGGGTTACCTCTTTGTAGTCAGAATCCATTTCTGCCTTCACTGCTAACTTACAGCTAAGGTTGTGTCTTGACCTTTCCTTCTATAGTACAGATTGCCCGAGTCTGGCTCCTATTTTCTATCCTTTTAGTGTAGATTACTGTTGTAGGAAAAGCATGAAGAGAGTTTCCCATTGCATGTATGTAACCTACAATATCGGAAGAACCTGTCCTCAACTGCCTGTCAAGAGAGCTGCTGCTGGATTCCTGACATTAAACCATGATTTCTCAGGACCTGGCTTTGTAAAGCTATGTTGCCAGTAGTATGTCATCTGGAAAAACATTCGAGACTCCCTGCTTCAGCATCCTGTCCAGAGTTCTGTTTTTGGGACAGACATAATCATTAGCCCCATTGCTGGGTCTGAATTTACTAGATCAAAAGTTCAGTCCTAATTCAAGACCACTGAGGACATGGTTTCTTTCAATGAAATGCACGTTTCAGAGAGTGAAATCCATGCTTTCCCTGGGGTTCACCTTTATTATAAAGAAATTAGCAACTGGCTTTCCAATCATTCAGCTCCAGCCTTTCTCCTTAGGGCATGTCTGTTTTTGGGGTTGCTTCCTCAGAGCTGTTCAGCCAACACTTCAGAATTGCAGTAGGGAGCTGTTCTCACCTATCTGAATGAGTTGGCAGAACTCACCTGGTGCTTTCCTAGGAAGATCAATACCTGTTGACACAGTGTGGTGTGTTACGTACCAACATTACCAACTTGTTACAGACTCAAAGTTGGATTCTTTTGTGCTTCATTCAACATGCCCATAGATGGTCTTACAGGTCAGGTACTCTTAAATGTTCTCTTGCATCTAGGACATGCACTTGAGCCTGGCCAGGCTGCATGCAAACAATTCATATTTCTCTAGTGACAGTCAGTGACAGCTCTTCTGGCAGAAACTGTCAGTGACTCCTTCCTTCATGACAGCTGCTGTGAAATAAAGTAAAATTCAGGGTGTATAATACTTGAGATTTGCTTATGAAATCCCTGCATTCAGGCTCCAATCTCCATTTTAGTCATATTTTAGACCTTCCCTCTTCCTGACCTCCCTCTTTCCAAAACAAACTGCCTCAATTTCATAAAAGGACTGTTTTGGGAGAGCAGGTTTTATTATTTAAAGGTCATTGTCCTACTGTATTTTGGAGTAGCAAGGGCCATTGCTATCACAGTCATGATGTCTGTCAGTAGTGCTACAGTGGCACTTGGATGCAAATAATTTGGGAGTGTGTTTCCTTCTGCATCTTAAGATGGAGATTTTCTTTCACTAAACAATCTTTGCTTTTTCTGAATGCCCTAAGAAACTGCCTCATTAAGCAGTCATGGCATCTTCCATGCTCATTACTATGGAAATGGCTGTAAGGTTACAATCCCACTTGACTGGATAATCAGGAAGAACTCTACCTGGGGGAAACAGAACTGTGTGTACGTATTGGCTGTCTTCCTCCCCTCCTGCTATAAAAACCCCTTGGGGAAAAAATTAAAGCAAACAGAAGTTAATGGCAACTGGATTTAGTCTTAGCATTTCCTTGGAAATAATAGCTAAGCAGAACCAGAGGAGAAATAATGGAGGCAGAATCTGAGTTAGACATAGAGGGAAAAGTAGCTGAAACCTGACTTAAAAGATACATATGAAGGAAGGGAAAGGAGAAGCAGCTTTATTAAAATATAGTGATATAGCCTTTGTCAAATGCTTCTTTAGAAAGGGAAGAGACTAAGCCAAACAAACATCTAGCTATCTCCAAAAGGAAGGATCCTTAATTTTTGTAACAAAGCAGCAGAGGTGCCAACTGGTGTATATTTGGTGCATACATCAGCTTGGTACCTATATTCTGGGTAGAAGGGCAAATTGGTGACCAGTCTGTGAGAAAGCAAAGGTGAATTTAACATGAATGGATCTCTGCATTCATGATCTCAAAGCAGTTTTTAGTTTTATTTATTAATGAATCCAACCAAAAAAATAACAGATTTGACTTTCAAAAACATATCCAATCCCCCAAAATATACACAAAGATAGACATTCATATTTTATCAACAGTGCAATTACAACCCCATTCAGCATGCACAGAAGTCTTCTGTTCCCTTCCTCTTCTCCCCCTGGTCTCCAGCAGTTTCTCAATGTTTCTGTCAATGCCAAGTGCCTGTGCTTCAAGGCTTTTCTAAAAGCAGGGTCCAGTTATAAGGGCCTATTTCTTTGCTTGTCTTTAGGTGCAAAAATTGTTATGAGAGATTAAATCTGAGGGTTTTTTTGTTTGGCATTTTCTTCACTGCCATGAAGAGAAAGGAAGATCAAAATTATCCTTTTCTTTTCTTTCCTTGTCCTGTTCCTTTTGCCCACTTTCACTGACTGCTTTCTTCCAGCTGGAAACGTGAGCAAGAGGGAGAGAGTGTGAGTATCTTGTTAGAGGTTGAAATGCTCTCCTGCTGCTCAAATGTTCAGAAAAAACATGAGGTGAGGCTTGATGCTGGCACTCAACAAAAAAACCCCTAAGCCTTGTGAGAGCCTTTTGTGCATTTATGCTTCTTTCGCAGCACTCTAATTGGTGTGAAATCATGAACATCCTGATCCGCACTTTTGTTTCACTTCAGATCTCCCTGTTTCTTCCTTCTGTTTCAGGACCAGATTCCAGTCTGAGATACATGTGTGGTTCTCTTATGCACAATTACATTGTACTAGGCTCTCATGGGAGGTCAGACAGCTCTGAGCACACCACCCATTATAAGCTTCCCATCTCTTAATTGCAGAAACAGATAAAGGGGTTGCCTGATGCTGCTGGAGACTGAAAACCTCTGTCTCACTACAGAACAGGTAGAGTGGGGTATGTTAGAAAATTAGGGTTAGAAGGGACTTCAGGAGGGTCATCCACTCCCAACCCCCTGCTCAAAGCAGGACTGTCACCAGCTATATCATCCCAGGCAAGACTTTGTGCAGCCGGGTCTTAAAAACCTTAAACGATGGAGATTCCACAACCTTTCTGGATAACCCATTCCAGTGCTTTTACTACCTTCACAAGAGAGTTTTCCTACCTAAACTTTCCCTAATATCTAACCCAGATTTCTCTTGCTGCAACTTGAGACCATTGCTCCTTCTTCTGTCATCTGCCACCACTGAGAACAGCCCAGCTCCATCTTCTTTGGAACCACCCTTCAGGTATTTGAAGGCTGCTATTAAATCCCCTCTCAGTCTTCTCATCTCCAGACTAAATAAGCATGGTTCCCTCAACCTTTCATCATAAGTCATGTGCCTCAGTCCCCTAACCACTTTCATTGCCCTCCACTGGACTCTTTCCAATTTGTCCACATCCTTTCTGTAGTGAGAGGCCCAAAACTGGACACAGTATTCCAGATGTGGCCTCACCAGTGCCAAATAGAGGGGAATAATAGAGGATAAAATAGTTGCTCAGTCTGCATGGACCATCCAGTTTTTCACCTCTTCTGAGATTAGTTCATACCAAATGTAATGAGTGTTTTGTGTCGTGGACACTTGTGCTTCTAGGAACAGGGCAGATACCGGCTCATATTATATGGTCCACTAAACAGCTTTTGGCTTTGGCCCTTATCTACTTGTATTGGACAATGTGGAGATGATAGGCTTTGTATTCCATTAGCAATCCCTTGAGCTATTCTTTGTCATTTAAGTTGGGATGGTAGTTCTGTGTCCCTACCATGGAGAAGAGGCTAGGATTCTTCTCTAACATGGCATTTAGAGTCTTCTGGGGAATAGGTCCAGCTCCTGCTCCAGTGGAATTGGGAATCAAAGCTTCCATCCACTTCAGTAGGAGTAGGGTTGTGAAAAGAGATTGAAGTAAATATTTTTGCTATTTTAGGGAGAAAATGAAAATAACGCTTTTTCCCAGTGAACAACTTTTTTTTAATAAAGTCATTATAAATATGTACAAAGAGTCTCCAGCATATGAAATTCCTTTTACAAAAGAGAGAAGCCATGTCCAACTATAAACAAGTCATAGATAGCTAGCTCATTGCAAATGCAGTGAGCACATGCTTTGCCTTCAATTTGGTGAGGAAGGAAACTTGCACAGTGACTCTGCAAGAGCTTTCATATAAACAGCAGAACTAAATGCATAATGGGCAAAGGAGTAATATATTCAATGACTTTCATCATGTTCTTTTATTAATAAGGACTCTGGGTGCAGACTGGGAAATTCTCAAATATATTTATGTTGGGGCATGATGGAAATTTCTCCAGCTAATAAATGCTGATGAATATTTATGTGCATTTAAATCATGTGGCTTTGCCCCTCCCCCTTGCAAAATCAGATGGCATCTATAAATAATAATACAGTATAAACTGAGATTTTGACAGACTCATATACAGTTTAAAATAGGCCTTTTGCTAATATTCTAGCACAGATATGAAAAGTTGCTTTTGTCATGCAGAAATTGATAAAATTCAAGTGCATAAATACCCATTCAAAGTAAACTCTGAAGAAGCATGGTTAAATCAAAATGCACTTCTGCAGTTGAATGAATATTGATGGAAATATACTCCAATAGAATATTTGCTCAGTTCCAATAAATTCCTACGGTATTATGTTTCCCACAGCTGTTAGTTGAAAGATGCTGTTTTTCAAAAGACCTGAAGCTGGGAATACTTCAGGGTAGGTGCTGGTGCAGATCTTTGAAAGCACAGAGGCAACATTAGTCAAGCCAGCAGAAGGAAATGCTATGAATACAATGAGAATTTGCCTTAGTCCGGGTGCACACCCTATGCTGTGAATAAAGAGGTGTCTGGAGAGAGAGCCTGCAAATTCAATCCAGGACATGGGTGTGGGGGTTGAGGGGGAGCATAAAAACAACACATAAGGGTTCCTCTCCTTCATTCAGAGCACCTGATACTATACTGAAGGAAGCAAAGTCACCTATTATTTATACTTTCAAGTAGGATTTGACTTTGATGAAGATGGTCATAATCATACCAATGTCTTCAAGATTCTGCACCATGAGATGAACAAGGTGAACCACATACATGGTAAGAAGCAACTTGCAGTTCTGTGCAGACTTGAGCTATTGTTTTGGTGTTGATCCAGTGTCAGCTTTGCTTTGGGGAATATGGATTTGGGTTGGGGGAGTTGGGCTCAATCTAAAGCTAGATATGGGGTTTAGCTGTGAAGTTTAGCTATATATCTACAATGGTCCAAAGTTTGCCTTGTTGGGACCCAGGACTGGGATTTTAACTGTCTCTAGTTCTGTGACATTTAAATTGGACTTATTTTAAATGACTGTTTTGTTACAATTTTTCTCAAAGCTGTTTATAAAGAAACCTAAAAAATAAGGCCCAGTGGTACAACATGCTATCCAATTCCTCCATCAGCCTTTTCTGGACAAGGCAAGAGATCTGTCAAGAGAGAAGGGTTTGTTGCCGCATCCCTTATGCACATATCTACTTGCATCTTGCTGTATTTTCTGTGTTCATGTTAGGAGGAGGATGGCTAGAGCAGTACTGGGTCATGTTCTCCAGTTGCAACAGAACATGGAAAATGCTTCAAGTCCCAGACCTGGTCTACATGGACAAACTGCATTGATTTAACTAAATCTGTTTCAAAATCAATCTAGTTAAATTGATGTAGTGCCTTTTCTGGAAATTCTTAAATGGATTTTGAGCTTCTTGCCTTAATTTAGTTTAATTTTCTAACAAACCAAATTAACTGAGTGTCTATGCAAGGGGATTGCACCATTTAAATAAACTGAATGGTTCTACTCCATCTTATTTAAGTGGTAAAAATCATTTTTAAGAAAGAGCAAGAATGGAAATGCTTGGCTAAATTCAACCCTGAGTCTAGCCCCATTGACTTAAAACGTGGAGTCACACTAGAAATTCGCTTGGCCCAGTGACTTTTTAAAAGGGGAATATAATTATTCGGTGCTATATTGCATTTTTAACTTGAAATTTGAAGTTCCAATATGCCATGGGATCTGTCTCATTGGAGTGCTGCTTTAAAAATTAATAAAGACTTTCCTCACAGTCACATTATGCAGCATTCCATACAGACTATGATCTCATAACCTCCTTCACTGGCTCGCACAACCACTGTCTGCTGAAACCTAAGATGAGGTCTTTTTTTCATTTAGAGAGCACTCCCTAGTCTTTACAGGGGCGCGACTATGAAGCTAATCAAAATCAATTCTTTTGGTTGCTGCAGAAAGTGGAGAGGGACTGTGCAGGTTTCTTACTCATTAGGAAAATACAGAAATCCCCACCAGCTCATACAGTCTTTGTAATGCAACAAGAACAGTGTTTGAATGTATACAACATGCCTGCATTTCCAAATACAGCTCTTGGCCAGAGTTTAATCTGGTGTTTAAAAAAAGGATAAAAACACTCCTTGTCAAAAAATGGAGGCATTCAACAATAGTAATTACAGCAGAAAAATGTAAGGCTTAGACAAATACATCCCCTCTACTAAATCATTAGATGTATATACAGTGAATGTTGGCTGGGAGGCTCTGGCAAAAGGCTTCTCTAGCAATATTTGCTTTGATCCAGCCATTAAGAGATTAGGTGTCCAAAATCTTAACATTCAGTCCACACAAAATACCTGATGGAAACCTATACAAGCCAGGCAAGTCATAGTTAAAGAAAAACCCCAGGTCTGAATCCTGCTCTTGTTTAAATTTGTGAAGCACCACTGATTTAGTTGGGGCTTCGTGGGAATAATTGAAGGCTTTGTTCTTTTTATTCTTGATGGAGTCTTCTTGAGAACAACTGAAGAAAGGCCTGTTGCCCAGAGAATCCTTCCTGGTTTCTGTAGGAAACCTTTTGTCCATTGGTCTTTGGGTGCTTAGTCACTGCTGAGCATGTGAGTCTTGGTAACTTGATTTAAGGAGCTCCAACTAACCAGGGGCATAACAGTCAAAGCAGAACTTGGCCCTCTCAACATTAATCTGCCTCAGTGTGTCACAAAAGCATGGCATAAGTGATTGATGAGGTACAGAAGGAGCTACACAAGGTCTCAAACCGAAATAGCCCTTGTCATGATACAGTTAGTAAATAATAATGCAAACTGTGCACACATGTTGTAACAAAAGCAATTCATGCCGCCTTCTTCTGGGAGGTTGTTAAACATTTAGACCCAGAAAGCTACTACTTTGGGGAGAGGACAGGATTCTGTGGGGGTACTCTGTCCTCTACAAAAAAATATAAACCATCTCATATATTTTGTGCAAGAAGACTATGCCATGAGTCCTGTCTGTATAGGTGGCAGGTGAAGGGAAAATATATCTTTATTAATATAAAAGATCCTTTACAGTACATGTGTACTGTGCAGGTATACTTTCCAATATTCCTGTCAAACTCTTTGCTCTTTAACTCTTGACTATCATGCCCAAATCTATCTATCTATCTAGTTTAATCTCCTGTTTTTTTCATACATGTATCCTTTTAAAAGTCTAGGCCCAACCTGGGAAACTGCTGAGCTCTCACAATGCCCATTGAAGTCAGCTGATGAAGGCTACTTGCACTGATGTCAATAGCTGAAGTCTCATTTACTTCAGTAGGAGAGTGATCAGATCAATGGGGAACATAGAGTGCTAAGTACTTGTCAACCCCCAGAATGTGGTGGGAGAAGGCTGTACCAGTACGCTGTAGTTCTTGGGACCTGCTGGTAGCCACAGCTGGCTCATGACTTCATGAGTAGATGAGATGGACTATAAATGTATTTTTCTTCACAAGGTGCACATCATCGTAAAGCGATGTACAATGTTCCCCTGTGAACAACTTGTTGTTTAAGTATAGCCCTTTCTTCTTTTTATGAATTGATGAGGAACAAACAGTGGCCACAAATATGTATGTGTGGACCTATGAAGCGATGAATATGCAGTGCAGGGAGATTTCAGTTTATATAAGGCTCAGAAACTAACTCCTCTCTGTAAGTTCTAAAAATTCAAGCAGCCCTGACTGGTCATAAAGACCACATAATACCTTTCTGTGCCTTGACTGGATGCAAGTAAGAGAAAATTTTTCAAAGCATGAAAGAGCAGTTAGGAGCCCAATTTCTATTGGAAGATGTCGAAAACTGAACACTTCGCATTCTTTTGGTGCCATTGAAAAGTCTTCCATAATCAGTTTACTGATGCAAACACTGAGAGCTGTAATATTTTTTAAATGATTTAGTCATTCTGAAACTATTTGCAGATTTATCAGATAGTTTCAGTTGGAGAAAATACTTCCAGGCTTTAAGTCTTCATCGAGCCCAAAAGAGAATTAATGTATAACTTAGGGCACTTCCCTAAGAGGTGCGATACTGGGTTTCAATACCAGCTCTAAGGTATTGGAAACATTTCATTCAACTTGAAATGTTTTCTTTTTTTTTGGCTTTCATGGCAATGTGGGTGTGGGGGAAAACTCAATCTGAACTGGATTTTGTTTTCCCGTTTTTCTATGGGTGGACTGAAAAATTAGTTGCACAGCCCTACAAAAGTCCCCAATAACATTTGTGCCCTTGGCTCTTTGTGTTCAGTCAATATTTCTTTAATGTCTCTGTTCTGGTAAGCAGTCATTTGTCAATTTGAATGACTTCCCATGCATATTTTTTGCATGGAGCTAGTCGTATTTATGGTATTCTGTGTCCCTATCCAAAACACTAATGAGTTTATGTTCTACCATGTTTTGTAAATTTGCTGCTGCTCCGTATTTTTCATCCATTGTGACAGCTATGAAACAGGATGTGTTTGCCGATTGTGGCTGTTGCACCCAGTCTTTTAAAAACATTTTGTAAGAATGACTGCAAACTGGGTAAGACTCAGCTGCTAAAATTCCACCTGAGCCAATTTTTATAATTTGTTTTATGCAATTTCCAAACGCGGTGGGTTACAACAGAACATCTATGAATGTAGTGTTACTGGGGGTGGCTGTAATTGATCCAGGAAGCCCTGAGAATTACTAGAAAGTATTTCATAGCTCTTTTAACCTCTGTGGCTTCAAAGAGCAGCCTAGGGCTTAGGGTATGTCTGCACTGCTGTTGGAAGTGTGATTGCAATCCATGCAGGCATGCTCAGTTAAGATTTAATCTAGATAGTTTAGGTAATGATAGCAGTGAAACTGCAGTGATGATGGCTTTGGTGTAAACTGTACACATCTTTCAGGGACCCTGGAACTTACTTAAGCAGTTAGCTTATGGTGAAGCCTAGGTCACCTTCACTGTTATTGATGACTATAGTGTTATTGCATACATGTGCTACAACTGGACCTTTGCAGTATGGATGTATTCTTAGGCACAGAAGTCCTACAAGTGCTACCTCTGACCCATGCAGCTGATCCATCAGCCTTTTTTTTTTTAATAAATGAATGAAAGGAATCTCTGATTTCCATATAAATGCTGCCTAATAACATGGTACTTTCCATGCTCTCTGCCACCAAATTAAGAGAAGCTGGCCAACATGTATTATGTAAAGCTCAGGGTTATTCTTAATTTATTTACAAGTAGAAGGAGGGAGAACTATAGCATATGTATGTAAGAGGGAACATGATCGCACTCTTCA
>NW_017729001.1:571924-572580 GCF_001723915.1 Gavialis gangeticus | reverse complement strand
GTTCACCATCTCCAGGTATCCCTTAACCTTGGGTGTATAAGAGATTTTTCACCCTGCTGCATTAAAAGGGACAGTTGTATCCCATACTGTAGATATTGCCTGGTGTGGAAAATCTTAGCCTTACAGTAAAGACATCACTAATCTTTTGACTTGAATTGAAGGAGCACAAGCGCTCAGACCTCAGTCATCTAAAAGGAATGTTGCTTATGTTCTCAACAAGGCATGCACGTATTGACATACGCATACAGGAAGCTTTACATTCTTCTATATATAAGCATGTATGTGTGTCTGGTTTGCTGCTGGGCCCTTGAACAGCTCCCTTAGTGCAGATTTTTCTTCATGTTGCTCAAGGCTCTTTCATTATGTTCCACTTCTTTCTTCATCTCCACTCTTCACAGCTGCTGCTCAAGCTCTGGATTCCCTGTAGGAATATGGGAAACAATTTTCTCCAAGGGCGCAGGATTTTCTCCAGCCTGATAAAACAAAAGAAATTGTTTGGTTTTAATTATATTAATGCATTGGTTGCAATAAAAGCTTCTTTTAAATTTATGCATGAACTTTCCTGTTGATGCAAGAATTTACTGACTAGGACATGCATATACTTTATGGGGAAGACAGTTTTGTGGTTAAAGCCCAGAAGATCAGTTTTTCATTCC
>NW_017729001.1:566654-566924 GCF_001723915.1 Gavialis gangeticus | reverse complement strand
GACCTTCACAACATAGTTCTGTTTGTGTAGAAATGTTAATAACCAAAATATATTTTTTCTAGTCTTGGATTCTAGAACATTATCATGGTCAAACCGTAGCACCACAAAGAGGCACTGTAGCCCCCGACAAATTTTACGTGTAGCACCAGAGATCCTAAACTCATTAAGAAAAGCTTGCCTGGCTTAATAGATACTTATACACATAAACTCTCTCTTGTCAGAACTACTAAACACAATTTTCCCCCCCTCCCACTCCCCCTCCACCTCCCA
>NW_017729001.1:559349-566003 GCF_001723915.1 Gavialis gangeticus | reverse complement strand
CTTTACATTCTTCTATATATAAGCATGTATGTGTGTCTGGTTTGCTGCTGGGCCCTTGAACAGCTCCCTTAGTGCAGATTTTTCTTCATGTTGCTCAAGGCTCTTTCATTATGTTCCACTTCTTTCTTCATCTCCACTCTTCACAGCTGCTGCTCAAGCTCTGGATTCCCTGTAGGAATATGGGAAACAATTTTCTCCAAGGGCGCAGGATTTTCTCCAGCCTGATAAAACAAAAGAAATTGTTTGGTTTTAATTATATTAATGCATTGGTTGCAATAAAAGCTTCTTTTAAATTTATGCATGAACTTTCCTGTTGATGCAAGAATTTACTGACTAGGACATGCATATACTTTATGGGGAAGACAGTTTTGTGGTTAAAGCCCAGAAGATCAGTTTTTCATTCCCAATGCTACCTCAGAATTCCTGTGTGGCTCTAACTTAGGGTGGCTCGCTCTTTAAATGTTTTGGACTCACAAAATGTTAACTTTCAGGGAAACGACTAACTTTTCCACAACAGCAGGCGGGTGTATTAAATATCACAGGGGACTGGAAGCACTGCTTGCTTCGTTCCTGGTTTTGCCACTGATTAGATTTGTGGCCTTCAGCAAACCACTTAACACCACTATGTCTCAGTTTCAACTGCAAAATGAGGGCGGTAATAACTTACTTGCTTCACAGGTGGACTGTGAGGCTTAATTAATATTTGTATAGTGCTTAGAGATCCTCAGATGAAAGGTGCCTATATACATGTAAATTAGCAGGGGAGTTACCCCAGGGCACCTGTTGTTAAATCCCCATTTCCCATTTATACATTCACATGCATTGACATTAGTATGCTACAAGCTAGATCTACCAACTCTTATAAAACAAGCTGAAAGTTTCTGACTTTATTTTTGTAGATCTGCTCTGTAACTTTTTTCTGGCAAAGGATACCAGGGAAAAGTGTTCAGTGCTCAAAAGAACAGGAACATGATAATATTGGCTAAAGGGCAGGCACTGTTAATAAATTGCTCAAGTGCCAACCCACTGCCCGCTTTAATTCTCCTGACCTATATTTCTGACACAGCCATGTTACTTTAGCTCTGGGTTCTTAATCTCTGGGTAAGTCTTTCTACTGCGAAAGCAAACCTGGGAGAATTCCACTGATCATTTGAATGCATGTATACAGCCTTAATCCTGTCAGTGCATTTCAGTCCTAACTTACAGAACTATATATTCAGTTGAACAAAGACTACAAACATGCATATGAATGATCACCAGAAGTTAGCTTGTGACACCATCCTTTTCACTTTGACCTAATATATATTTGAATAGAAAGCCTCACAAGTGGAAGGTTTAAACTTTATAGGGTTTATGGAAGAGAGGTAAAAATCTCACTGAGGAATTGGGATGATGATAGAGAAATGTATAAAACAAAATACTTAAATAGGAAGCAAAAATATTCCATTGTTATTCATTACTACTATTGCAGAAAGCCAGGGATACTGGTCACCCTGTGCCTGCACTGTACAGGCACAGAGCATTTGACAGCGCATCCCTTCAAGATTTTATACTCTTCAAACATTTTCTCTCTATATATCCCCTAAACATATAAAAATATCTGATCTAGAAGAAAAAGGATAACAGATAAATGAAACCTTAAGTGACACAATATAGAAAACAGAAGGGAGATTTCATGCAACCCCATTGTTGCTGCTGATCTGACAGACAGGAATTGAAGATGACCATCCTAAACAACCAAAAATATTTTAAAAGTTGGTAAAGCTGATGAATCCCAGAACCTCCAAGGACTACATTAACCCTGGTGCAGGCAGAGAGCCCAACACAAAGCTGTTGCATTTTAAGCCCTTTGAGAGCTTAAATGGCTCTTGAGTTTTCCATAGGCCTTGAGCCCACTCTCCGAATAGAGGTGAATTTCACCCAAAGAATAAAGGAGAGTCCCAGAATCCTGGACCACATCCCATCCCTCAATAAAACAACTTTAAATATCCAAGGCTGTGTTAAAGCCATTACTAGGTACGTATTGGCTGCATTGCCAGCATCTGACTCATTAATGGAATACACTTTGAGCCAAACTCTGATCTCATTTAAAACGCTGTAAATTTAGGGCAACTCAATTGACTTCAGTGGAGTTACTCTAATTTTACCATGAAAGGTGCTTGTCAGATAGACAAATCAGCATTTAAGCCTTTGAGTATGAACAGGGTTTTGGGAAGCCAAACCTCATCCCATAAGTCACACGGGGGTGATCATAGTCTTTTTTATACAACTGGTCAAAATTTGTTTATTCGAGTCCTTTTCTGATAAGAATTGCTTTATGCCAAAATGAAAATTTCCTTTTTGTTCAAAATGTTTCAAGTTTTGTTAAAAAACAAACTTGTGGAAGTTCAAAGCCTAAACATCTTAGATTTTCAGCAACGCTTCCCACCAAATTATGTTGATAGACTTGCAAATAAATTGCTTCTCGTCATTTTTCCTTGAAACTAAAATACATTGTGTGTCCACTCTTGCCTTTGGTCTAGCCATTTAAAGATGCTTAACTTCCATTCAGAACTCTTCCCCCTTGCATTTAACCTGATAAACAGGGACAACAGAATGGAAAGCATTTAATCTAACACTATAAAAGCTGCCTAAGCAGATCTAGACAGTTACTTCTCATTGTCTTTTAAATAGAACCAGACCTCCAAACTTTTAAGTGACTTTGAAATCTCAACGTTAAGAAAATAGTTCTGTTAAAGGAATGTGCTGCACAGTATGGGAATTTAGTGGCTCAGATGAGATGTCACCTGAGCATTCTTTGGCTTGTCTTTTTTAGAGATACAAAGCGAAGACAGAGTTAAGTATTCTGCCTACATCCGGTCTAGTGTTGATGAAATCATAGAAAAGGCTTTGTGTAGGTGAGTAGAGCCAAATTCCCTCAGAGTATGAGCGAGTGCAACCTCTTTGACTTCAGTGGATTGCACCAATAATTAATTTTGTCAGTGCTTAATAAGTTATTAACAAACTTGAAGGGAGCATATTGAAAAAAACTAGGACTAGAGTAATAAAAAGTAGGATCCCTGGGATTGCACCCTAATGCAGCAGTGAGTTCATGTGAAATGAAAGGCTGGACTGAGTTCTAGCATGAGTGAATGTGACCCCTATTGAATTTCTTGAGAGCTGAAATTACTTACATCAGGGCTACATTTCAATCTGGATTTGAAAGGAAACCTAGGAGAGATAACAAGGAGCAATTTCATGGAAACAAGAAAGGAAGAGTTGATTCAGTGGAGGACTTGGAGGAACAAACCGCCTGGGAGGTCTTAGGAACCAGGATAGAAAGATCGTGGAGTCCAGAATGGGAAGGGCAAAATACTAGGGACTCCATTGTTTCAGTGGATCTGGGTCCAGTTTAGTTTAAATCCACTCCTAGAATGAGGTGTTCTTAGACTGGTGTTGATCTCTGCTACTGGATTATCAAGGAAATTAATGCTGTGCTGTCTCTCGTGCAAATTAATCCTGCAGTTTAGCTGTAAGGGGTTTTGAGGTTTATGGATGAGGAATATAACACAGTAGATTCCTTCATTCTTAGTTTTTCAGGAATATAAGTTTTCCTCCCAGCATCAAGTTCAACAATGCACACATAAACAGGATGCAAGACACTGAATGTCTGGTCTACCTTCATCACGCAAAACTGAAATCCACTGCTGAGTCAGCCCAGCTAGTCCAATACCTGCAGTATTGCCTCTGGTCTTTACTCTTTTTTGGACTTCTGCACAGCTCAGTTTGACACCTCCAAAAAATCTTATCAACCCAGTTTTAATACAGATAATTAACTGCACTGAGACTTTGGACAGAGAAGCTCTGCATGAACCTAGCAGCAAGCAGTGGGGGAAATTACTGGCAACACAACGGGCATAGAACCAGGCTGGCAGAGCTGGCGGGGTGAAGTAGGGTTTAATTTAATACACTGCCACTGCTAGACTAATAGAAGGAAAAAAACAAAGGACACTGAGAGCCACATTGGCACATGCTAACTATACTTCATGTCCCAGCTGGATTTTTCAAGGTCATGTCAGAGTATTTACTATAAAGCTGACATTTTCTAAGTGTTCATCCAAAAATCTATACCATAGACATTAGGTCACATCCAGTGCACCCGGCCATGCCTCTACTGAAGTCACTTGATGTCAGTAAGAGCAGGAGAAGGCTCCTAGTATAGAGGGAGCTCTTTCTGACCTGACTTGATATACACTAAGAAACAGCTAAACAGCTTCCATATTCCACTCTGGACATGGTTGTGATATATGTGCATATATATATATATAGAGAGAGAGAGAGAGAGAGAGAGAGAGAGAACCAGTCAGAAAGGAACGCCATTTCCACCTGAAGCTATGGAAAGGGAAATCAGTAGGCAATTAGTCAAGCTGCAATTCACCTTTCCTTCACTGCCTGTTTCCTTTCTCTAACCACTAGTCCATAAGATAAATGCTGATTCAACTAAGGACTGAGCTGAGCAGCATTATATGTACAAGCTAGCTCTTCTCTTCTTATGAGCCATGCCACAACGTTTTGAAGGATCACATCCTGAACAACCCAGGCTTTCCACTGATGAATCTCTTTGCTGATGAAGGAGTGAGAATACATATTTTGTTCATTCTGCAGGATGGTTAAACTGCTGATCTTCATTCATCCCTTCTATTCTGGGTCCTGGCACCACACTCACCAATGCAACTTCAGTGGGGTTTTAAAATACATAGTTTTAAATACTGCATTAAGTTAATATTGGAGTGAACAAATTAATTATTTTAATTAAGAAAACAATAAAAGCAAAATGATAGGATTCAAAAAAGGACCTAAACCCTGAGGGCGAGGTGCTGGTGGTTTGTTTAACTGTCTCTGTATATTATGTCATATTGCACTGTATTTGGATCCACAGTGCTATTATTGCTTGTGCTGCTGCTTGTTGCTTGGAAACTCACCAGGAGAGTTGGATGGTTCTGACACTGGACACATGGCAACCATAGTTTCTGTCATTAGCTTGGTGGTCCCCCACATATGGACATTTAATATCATTCCTAAGATTGTTTCCAGGCTCAAAAAGGTCCTGTTTTGAGAGAGACATATTTGTATATTTGCTTATGAAGAGGAGAACACTTTGCGTCAGCACAGCTCCTTCTGTCCACAGTCTGGTGCGATTTGTCCCACAGCCCTGGCAAGCTTGTACTGAAAGCACTGATATAATTAAGAGGCTGATGAATATTCCCTATGCCCAGTGTTTCCTCTTACAACAACCATATTATCTACACACGCGAACAACTCCACAAACCCACACTGCAACATAAAAAGTGAGCTGCTAGGTCTTGATAGAATGGAAAAGGCAAGTGAGATGCGACAAATGTTCCCTAGAGATTCAAGTTTGTTAAACTCAAACATTTAAGCAAATCTACGTAGGTTCATTTCCCAACACTTGTAAACAAAATTGCGCCTCTGCATTCACGAACCTCATCTCAAACTGAACCCTGGATGGGGGTTGAGGTAGGATCACACAGATCTACTCCCGACTGCCATTGCTGTTCTCTAACCACTAGATCACATTCTCATCCAGCAGCTAGGATGAGCTGAATTCAGTGACTTACCATCCTCACAACTTCCTAAACAAATCAGTCCCAATACTTTGGAATGTACTGCTTAAATTAGGAAGTATAGTCTTCTGCTTGCAGGGAAAGACATCTGGACATGAACTGACTGAACTTACAGACAGCTATAAGTGTACACTACACACACAAACACAATGCTATATACACGTGGTACGTGTGTGTGTATGTGTGTAAGTACAAGCAATGTAAATGTGCACATATATTTTAAACCCTATTTTAAAACACTGTAGATTAAGTTCTCTGAGTTACTGTATATTTAGTTATTATTTCAAAACACCTAAAAAATGTACTAAGCATCCTGCCTTAAAAAGCACAATCTTGATTTGACCAGAAAAGTCACAGACAGACAACAGAATGGGTGAAAATGGTATTTTTCTTCCCTTTTCCTTCCCCTCCCTGAGTTGCCATCCCTTTTTTTCTTGTCTTAACTAAGGCTCCAATTTAGGAAACTACTTTGTCACATACTTAACTTTAAGCACTTAAAAAAGTGCCACTGAAGTCAATCTAAGAAGATTTTTTCCAACTATTTAATTGGTCTAATAAAAAATATCGGATTTACCCAAATAATCTTGTCTGCCTATGTCCTTGAACCAACACAGCTACCACCAACACCACTAAAGTCAATGAAACTTACACATATGCTAAAACAGTTGTTTTCAACTTGCAGTCCATGGACCCCTACAGGTCCACAGACTATCAAAGGGGTCTGTGAAAAATTACTATGATCAATCAAAAGTATCCCAAACTTACAATTCAAAAGGGGTCCGCACCTCCATTGGAAATTTCCAAAGGGATCCACAAATGAAAAAAAGTTGAAAACCGTTATGCTAGAAATTAAATATTCACTGAAGTGCTTTCCTCAATAAGTACAGATTTAAGTGTATGTTTACGTGCTACTCGGGACTGGGGCCTTAAGTTGTAAACTCCTTCAGGCAGATAATACCCTCTCCTCTGGAACTGTGCTATATAAAAACCACCACGGGGGGGGGGGGGGGGGGGGGGGGGGGGGGGGGGG
>NW_017729001.1:557358-559295 GCF_001723915.1 Gavialis gangeticus | reverse complement strand
GGGGGGGGGGGGGTGTGTGTGTGTGTGTGTGTAACATCTAAAAGGTGAGAATATTTTCCTGTCCTTTCAATACAATATTACCTCTGAAGAATGACTGGTAATTTAAAAAGCCAATTGCTTTGCCTTTGTCATTGCAGGTCATTTTTAGCAAAAAACATCTAAAACTCAGCTGATGCAAGCACAAAGTATAGATGACAATTTAAAATATCTGCAGTCCAGCATAGAGAGGAATAGAAACTAGGTTCCTTTGTTTGCTAGGGAAATGGGTCACAACCAAGGAGCCATTTGGCACTTGGCATTTGAGTGTTAAAATAATTAGTGATGGCTTCTTTAATAAAGAACGGTATCTAAGAAAGCATAACAACGATCACAGGAGCTAGAACATTGAAACTAGATAGACTGTAGAAAAAGTGGTGTCCTACCAGCAGGAGAGATTTCTACCCCTCTGGGTTTGGTTTATAGGGACAATCTCTACATTTTGGAGGAAGAAATAACTGGGTTTAATCCCAGAAGTCTGAAGTTCCATCATGTGAGAAATCTGTTGATCCCTAAAACAGCAGGAGGGGACCCCTCAGAATTACTTTTTCTAGTAAAGCATCGGTGTTCTTGGCATTGGGTAAGCACTGTCTATTTAAACCCCAGAAGGAGGCAGCAAAATAAGGCACGCAGCAACCCTCTGGGATTTACAGTGTGTGAAACTGATGGAACTGAGCTGTCATGCTCAGACTGCACAATGCTTCTACAGTCAGGAGAGATCACTCACCCATCAGTCTCCCCAGGGCATTAAGTTTAGGAGTGCCCCTATACCACAGCATTAGGGGCTGTTGTAAGTGCCTGAAAAGAGCTGCTTTAGAGGCCACGGAGTCCCATGTATGTGCCCTAGGAGGCGGCAGCGGGTGCAGGCAGGACCTGCCCGGCCCAAGGAAGAGGAGAGCTAGTGCTGCACAGGCGAACAGTTCCTGGAAAGCACATCTACGCGGGCTACTGGCAGGACCTTTCAAGCCATTGCTACAGCAGCGAGTGCAATGAACCAGTGGGTCCCAGCCAAGGGACTTGCCTGCAGTCGCATGCCTAAGCCAGAGGCAGGCAGCAGCGCTGCTCCCCTGACCCGGTGCCAGGCGGCAGGTTGCCTAGGAGATGAGATGAAGCAGGTGAAGTTTCTTCACGGCACAAGGGCTGCAGGCAGCGGGCACTAAGGCTGCCCTGGGGCATGGCAAGTGGCCGGGCAGGGGTGGGTGCGCTCTCCATCCTCGGGGACTTCCGAGTAGGCGAGGTGCCACCCGAGGGAAATCTCTGTGGGACGCGGTTGGACACCAGGCTCGAGCCCATTATGTTCTCTGAGGCAATTTAATGGACTTTACGCTATCTCTTGGCTCTGGGCAGCAGCTCTACCGCATTCATCAGCCTCTTTTTTTGTTTTGGTTTTTGGCTCTTGCAAAAACCTGATGCAAACTGTGAAAAAATACATGGCAGAGGAAACACTTCGTACTTGGCAGGGCAGCCTCTGTCAGTGGCACTGAGCAGTCACATGCACTCACACTCATACACACTCACACTCCTATCATAGTACTTAGGGTCGGAAGGGACCTAAACAGATCATCAGGTCTGCCCCCCTGTATGCATTCCCACTCACACACACATTCAGAAACACACAAATACACTCACACACATTCAGATAGACTCATACACACAAATACACACTCACACACATACACATTCGGACATGCACACACATACACACGCACACTCATACACTCATTCACATTCAAACACACCGACAGGTACACACACTCCTACACATTCAAACACACTCATACACAGACTCCCTCCCGGGCGCACACGCGTCCCGGGCTCCCGTCCCCAGTCCCGGGCTCTCGGCGCCAAGGCCGGGGCAGGGCGGGGGCTCGCCGGGCCGAGGACCCGCGCGCAGAGCCGGG
>NW_017729001.1:555640-556515 GCF_001723915.1 Gavialis gangeticus | reverse complement strand
GCGGCCGTAACCCTTTCCGCGCCGCCGCTTCGGCTCCAGCCCCCGGCCCGGGACCTGCCCCAGCCGCCGCACCTGGGCCAGGGGGCGCGGAGGGAGGAGCTAAAGAGCCCGGGGCCCCGCCCCGCCGGGCCCACCACACCGCCGCGCCGGGCAGGACGAGGCGCTCAAGCCACGTGCTGTCGGGCTGCTGCTCCGCGCGGACCCAGCTCTCACCTCGTCCTGCCGCCGCGGCGACAAGCCCCGTCACCTGCCAAAGTCGGCACCGACGCTGGCTGCGGACGGGCTGGTCTTGCCCTGTCTTAGGAGAGGGCCCCTGACCACAGGAAAGGAGCAAATGCATCTTGAGGTCATTGAACACGGAGCCGCTGAGCGGGATCGGCATTCCCAAGGGGAGGGACTTCTTAAAGAAAGTGTTGCTGAATTCCCCCTGAATCCTGCAAACCCTCTCGGCGTCTGCACCGTCGGCGGCCGGAGCCCGCTTCACGTGCCCGCAACTAAATGGGGCTCATCCTGAACCAAAATCTCCCTCCCGTCCTAGACGCAGTTTCCTTGCTGTAGGTGCGGCTTCTGCTGCTGCCTGTTCCCCAGCAAAGCTCTGGTCCTTAGGGGGTTGTAAACCGCAGGGCGCCCAACAGCTACAGGCTGAAATTCTCCACAAGGGCACTCGACCTGAGGAGACTTCCCGTGGGTTAAAAATTGGGGTGGGGCACAGATAAGATCAAGCGTTTGTGTGAGTTGAGTTGACTTCCGCCTCGAGACAGTTCTTCCTTTTGGAACCAGGTGGCATCTTCCCGAGAGTCGGAGGGAAGGGGCTGGAGTTGGGGTCTTTTTGTTGATTTGCTCCCTTCAACTAGTACGCTTTGGGTCTGACCCTA
>NW_017729001.1:550268-550640 GCF_001723915.1 Gavialis gangeticus | reverse complement strand
TGCCCCCCTGTATGCATTCCCACTCACACACACATTCAGAAACACACAAATACACTCACACACATTCAGATAGACTCATACACACAAATACACACTCACACACATACACATTCGGACATGCACACACATACACACGCACACTCATACACTCATTCACATTCAAACACACCGACAGGTACACACACTCCTACACATTCAAACACACTCATACACAGACTCCCTCCCGGGCGCACACGCGTCCCGGGCTCCCGTCCCCAGTCCCGGGCTCTCGGCGCCAAGGCCGGGGCAGGGCGGGGGCTCGCCGGGCCGAGGACCCGCGCGCAGAGCCGGGCGGCACGAGACGTGCGGGGCAGCAGGGCAGCGGCAGCGGCA
>NW_017729001.1:547331-549796 GCF_001723915.1 Gavialis gangeticus | reverse complement strand
GGGGCCCCGCCCCGCCGGGCCCACCACACCGCCGCGCCGGGCAGGACGAGGCGCTCAAGCCACGTGCTGTCGGGCTGCTGCTCCGCGCGGACCCAGCTCTCACCTCGTCCTGCCGCCGCGGCGACAAGCCCCGTCACCTGCCAAAGTCGGCACCGACGCTGGCTGCGGACGGGCTGGTCTTGCCCTGTCTTAGGAGAGGGCCCCTGACCACAGGAAAGGAGCAAATGCATCTTGAGGTCATTGAACACGGAGCCGCTGAGCGGGATCGGCATTCCCAAGGGGAGGGACTTCTTAAAGAAAGTGTTGCTGAATTCCCCCTGAATCCTGCAAACCCTCTCGGCGTCTGCACCGTCGGCGGCCGGAGCCCGCTTCACGTGCCCGCAACTAAATGGGGCTCATCCTGAACCAAAATCTCCCTCCCGTCCTAGACGCAGTTTCCTTGCTGTAGGTGCGGCTTCTGCTGCTGCCTGTTCCCCAGCAAAGCTCTGGTCCTTAGGGGGTTGTAAACCGCAGGGCGCCCAACAGCTACAGGCTGAAATTCTCCACAAGGGCACTCGACCTGAGGAGACTTCCCGTGGGTTAAAAATTGGGGTGGGGCACAGATAAGATCAAGCGTTTGTGTGAGTTGAGTTGACTTCCGCCTCGAGACAGTTCTTCCTTTTGGAACCAGGTGGCATCTTCCCGAGAGTCGGAGGGAAGGGGCTGGAGTTGGGGTCTTTTTGTTCATTTTCTTTTAATTAGGCTTTGCAGAATGCACAGACAGCAACATGCAGCAAAGACGAAAAACCAGTAGTTGCTTAAGATATCCATCGAGCAGAACTAAGCAGCGGCAACCGCAGCTGACCACTGGAGAAGAGACGGGAGCCACAGCATTTATTGGCACAGCCGCTCCAGGGAGAGCTGGAGAAAGACAGAGAGCATTGTTTGCAGCAGGGCTCTGCAGGTTTTTTAACACAACTGCACAAACCGTTACTGTAATTCCCAACAAAGAATGATTGTTTTACAAATGTTGACAAATATTTTAGAATTTTAAAAGGCAATTTTTATTTTGCTTTACAAGTTAAAGCAAGTGCACTTCAGGTGTAATTTGAGATCAGTCCCCGAGGTTTATCAAGGATTTCTTATTGTTTGGTGTGTTTTTCCCCGTGATTTCAGAGGACATGGCAATGGTCAGATATGCACTGCTCCTAGCAGCTGTACTTCCCAAAGCAAAATGTTAGACACTTGGCCCACATTTCAGTGTGGATTTCTCCCATGACGGTGTTCCTGGTCAACAATTGCATCCACTCCTTCCTAACAGGGATTTCCATTGTGCAGAGGCGAAATTAGCCTTTGGTAATGTTAATCATGCTCAATGTAGCTCAATACAGCATTCATTAAAGAAGCATTTGCTCAAAGAAACTTGAAGGACAAGATGCTCAGTAGAGTGACCATCCCTATTCTCATCCATAATAGCATCTTCTTGGGCAAGGGTGGACTGAGTCCACTCTTCCAAACTGCTGTTACCTGGCATGGAGTAAAGTATTTTTTTCTATGAGGAAAATGTTATCTTCTTTCTAGGTAAGATAATCTATTTAGACTGGCCTGGCCACCTCCTTGCAGGTGGTTTTGTGCCTGGGTGGTATAATGTCCACATCTGTGGCTGAAGTACGGCTAATTTTGTTCAGTGACATTCTTGATATGCTCTTGGACGCTCGGGCTTCTTCCTGAAAGGTGGCCTCTCAGCTAGTAAAATGAAGCAGCGAGGTCCAGAGTCTGTTTGACATTATGCCCAATTATGTGTGAACCAGGTACCAGTTTCCTTCAAAAGAAAATCCATTGTGAATAAAAAACATGCCAACAGTGTAGAAAAGACACAAAGCTCTGTGTCCACTATCCTTGTACCTAAATGGACACATTTAGTCTTGCCTGGCCATTATAGGCAGTGGGTAAAAGGGAACTAGCTGAGGCCACCACCCCCACCCCCGGGAGGGTGGAGGTGAAGCTACTGGTTTGACAAGAAACCTACAGAGCAGGGCCTGGTCCGTTTCTGCTCCTGTGTTTGAGAGGGATGTCCATCTTTTGTCAATAAAATAAGCATTTTAGGGGGCTTCCTTGATCCTCAATTGTTCCTTGAATTGGAGGGTCCATCAGTGACCAGAGATACACTGTTTATTATTCAGGGAGGACAAGTTTTTCACTTTAATAGTAGCCTGTAGGGCTGTGCGAAACTTCAGGTGCTGATTTGATTTGAAGGAGATTTGGTGGCCAAAACTCCGAATCCGAATCGAATTAGGGGACCAATTAAAAGGTCTGAATCGATTCAGAAAAGATTTGGAGAGCTTTGGCGATTCACGTAGTCCCTGCTGACTGCAGTAGGGAGCTGGACCCAGACTGGGAGCTGGTAAATAGGGGGCGGGGGGGGAGGCTGAAGGAGGGGAGAGGGAACAATGGGGGGACCCCTGCCAGGCCCCATCCCCTGCCTG
>NW_017729001.1:544749-547320 GCF_001723915.1 Gavialis gangeticus | reverse complement strand
ATCAGATTTGGCTGAATCAATTCAGGACAGTGATTTGAATTACTGTCCCCCAAATCAGCCAAATCTGAAGCAAATACTAACGGCTTTGCACAGGCCTAGTAGCCTGACCAGTTATCCAGACATTTATGGTTCTCTGAGTAGATTGCTGTAGCGTGTAAATGGAAAAAACCACAGGTAAGTGAGGAAAAGCCCAATAAAGTCAATGTAGCTGCACTCGTTTACATCAGGGTAGAATTTGTCCCAATTATGATGATGTGCAGGCTACCGTTGAGATCACTTGTAAGAAATCTGAGCCTCATTTGCTTACTAGCTGTGGCCACAAAGAGCATATTATTCCAGTATTTCAAGGATTGCACTGGCTTCTCTGAACTAGGCATGTGGCTATTCTGTCCATTTAGGTACCAGTATAACTCCCATTACTATAATATCCAGAGAAGAGCCACGTGCATGATCAGAGGGCAGGAGAACAGGCCTTATGATGAGAGGCTGAGAGCCAGGGGACTCTTCAGCCTGGAAAAGCACAGGCTCAGGGAGGACCTGGTGGGTACCTATAAATTTATCAGGGGTGCTCATCAGGATCTGGGGGAATGTCTGTTCAGCAGAGCGCCCCATGGGATGACAAGGTCAAATGGTCACAAACTCCTCCAAGACCGTTTCAGGCTGGACATAAGGAAGAACTTCTTTACTGTCCGAGCCCCAAAGGTGCAGAACAGACTGCCTCCAGGAGTGATGCAAGCACATACTCTGGACTCCTTTAAGAGCCATTTGGACATTTATCTTGCTGGGATCCCTTGACCCCAGCTGACTTCCAGCCCCTGGGGCAGGGCCTGGACTCAATGATCTCCTGAGGTCCCTTCCAGCCCTATTGTCTATGAAATCTATGAAAATATCTGAACACCTTCTAAGTATCTAACAATAGAAATAACTGCCTTTCATTTCATTCCCAGCCTGCAGGATAAATAGCCACATTAGTTTATAGTTGTATGTTGGCGTAGATAGGTGCCTCTGTTGTGTTACATGTGTGTATGTCAGAGAGAAACAAGCAAAGGAAGGATGAAGAAAGGAGTGTAAACAGAGTTCTGAAGGTAACTGGTGATACCGATGGTTATTGTTATTTCTGAACCTGATTATATCTGAAGGTCTTTGTTTCTTGCCTCCAGGAGTCTCTGCAATTTGATTGCTCCAAGGAAACACAGATGTCCTAGCATAGGCGGCAGAAGGCCGGGGCTAACAGGGCTTAGCTCCCCCCCAAACGCAGCTCCACTGCTCCAGTGCCACTGCCATGCCCTGCCGCTGCACAGGCATGCCCAGTGCCTCTGCCACATGCTGGCCCCACAACAGCCCTGCAGGAGGGAGGGGTGGTCCTGCAGTGCCTTGCACTGCCCCCATGCATCTCCAGCCCCTCCCCCTCCCCAATAATATTTTCTCCCACCACCGCTGTGTCCTAGACGTTGCATTAGCTGACACATTGCGAGCAGGGCTAAGGAAGTGATACTTCCTCTCAACTCAGCACTGGTGAGACCCCAGCTGGAGTACTGCATCCAGTTCTGGGCGCCACACTTCAAAAAAGATGTGGAGAATCTTGAAAGAGTCCAGAGAAGGGCCACAAGAATGATTTAAGGGCCTGGAGGACAAACTTTATGAGGAAAGACCAAGGGATCTGGGACTGTTCAGCCTGCGGAAGAGAAGACTGAGAGGGGACTTGGTGGCCATCTAAAAGTATGTAAAGGGTGAATATCAGGAGCTGGAAGAAAAACAGTTCACTAGGGCTCCCCAGGGGAGGACAAGGAGCAATGGCCATAAACTGTTAGAGGATGGATTCAGGTTGGATGTAAGGAAGAACTTGTTTATGGTAAGTGTGACCAGAATCGGGAATAGACTTCCCAAGGACATGGTGCAGTCCCCAACTTTGGAAGTCTTCAGGAGGAGACTGGACAGACACCTGCTTGGGATCATTTGGTTTCAGCACCATTCCTGCCCAGATCAGAGGGGTTGGACTCAGTGATCTTTTGAGGTCCCTTGCAGCCTTTAATTTCTATAAATTTCTATGATATGTTAGACGGTCATGGAGGGGACAGACTTTTTCCTAAGGTAGCAGGAGACCATCTCACAAAACATTTTAAATATGAGGATAGTGATTTTAAGCTATCCTTCACATCTTGGAGTAGGAGGGGAAAGAAGAGTTCAGAGGGCACAACACTGAAGGGGTGCATTTACCATTGCCTGTGTTTCTAAATGTACAAGTTGTTGCATTTGTACCATTTGGAACTTTCATGGGGGCTCCCTGGCTTTACTCCAGTAATGAGCTGCAATTATCAAGGCTGGGAGTTATGAATGCATCAATCCCTGTGGTCTCATCTGTACCCAGTAGGATGAAGAACAAAGTTCTGGCCAGTCACATGAGGAAGTCAGTGTTTTTTGCCACACAGTTAGGATATGGTAAAAGAGGCAACAGCCTCATCCTCAGCTGGTTGACCTGATTCTCTGTGAGCAGCACTGACTGCCTTACTAGCATTACAATGGTAGTGGATGGGTAATGGATGGGTCCTTCTCAACCTGGAAGGACGTGGG
>NW_017729001.1:543258-544293 GCF_001723915.1 Gavialis gangeticus | reverse complement strand
GGTCCCTTCCCACCCTAGAAACTATGAAACTATGAAACAATTAATTTATCTACATGAATGACACACTGAATAGTGTATGACCCTTTCCTGGCCCATTGCTGAAATGCAGGACAGAGAGCTTCCTGTCCTAACTTCCTGTAGCACTGAGTACTAGAAGCAATTTCTGTCCCTTATTTGTAAGCGGCAAGACTTATATAATCGCCCTGTTTGAAAGCAACTGTTTGCTCATAGTTTTATCCACCATCATTCCCTGATGAACCAATGTCATACATTTATAGTTTTACTATTTGAATCACAATCAGAGCTGCATTATGCTGCATGCCGGGGCAGATCCAGAGGGGTGCAGTGGTGTGGTGT
Organism: Gavialis gangeticus; assembly: GCF_001723915.1. NCBI lineage: Eukaryota > Metazoa > Chordata > Crocodylia > Gavialidae > Gavialis > Gavialis gangeticus. The sequence goes on along the minus strand of NW_017729001.1, from coordinate 543,936 downwards.
GCTGTGGCTGCCCCCCCCCCCCTTCAAATTGGATCACACCCTGAGACCTTTTTTAAAGTCCCCAAAGCAGGGAGGGATCCCCCTCCTTCCCCTTCATGCTGAGGCAGGTCCCCTCTCCTCCGCAACCTGCCCCTGCTGTTTTTCCTGCTGTCCCAGGGGCTGGGGAAGCTTCTGCCTGCTCCAGCCAAGCTGTGCAGGAGAGGGCTTAGCAGAGGACAGTAACAGGGCAGGAGGGGTGTCCCTTCCCCTGCCTGCACCGCTGTCCTTGTCCCAGCTGAGCCCAACCCTTCCCTAGCCCCCTGGTGCAGGCAGGGGGAAGCACTGCAGCTTCCCCAGCGTGGGACAGTGAGGAAAGCAGTAGCAACAGGTAGGGGCAGGGGACGCGGCTCTGAGCTCCAAGAGGAAGGGGGGATTCTTTCCAGAAGTCCTGAGAGCCGGCAGCACCTGGGTCTGCCCGCGCAGGTCCCGCACCCGCTTTGCCCAGGCCTGGATCCGGCCTGCTGAGGCCTGCAGAGATCTCTCGGCCCGACGAGGTCCCAGCCTGCAGCCCCGCGCGGGGCCGGGCCGGGCCGAGGGGACGTAGGAACCTTTGTGCGGCGGAACCGAGAGGCCGCGGCGGCCGTTTCCTGCCCGGGCCGCGATTGGGAGCGGGCGGCGGCGGGGCCGGGCGGGGCTGGG
>NW_017729001.1:501695-542731 GCF_001723915.1 Gavialis gangeticus | reverse complement strand
CGCGCCCGCCCCGGCCCCGGGCTGGCCCCGGCAAAGAGGCCCCGGCCCCCGCTCCGGCCCCCGGCCCCGCCGAGGACGACCTGCTGGGGCAGCTCATCCGAGACCTGGTACGGACCCGCTCAGCCTCTCGCTCCGGGGCCGGTCGGGCAAGGCGCCTCCCTGTCCCAGTGCCGCGGGGAGCGGCCGGGACCGCTGGCTGATGCGCCGACATCTGACATGACACACAGACGAGGAGGAAGAAACAGGGTCGAGTCCAGGGCACTGAGGCAGGGGAAGGAGGGATGGGCCCTGGGGCTGTCCTGGCGAGGTGCCGGGGAGAAAAAGAAGTCGTCTTCTCCTCCGAGCGCCTCCTCAGCCTGCCCGAGGGGAGGCAGGGAAGCTGCGGCCCAGCAGCTCATTCAAAGCCTTGGTACTTGTGGGGGGCGCACCCGATAGAAAGGGCTGGGGTGGGGTGGGAAGGGGGATGCAGGGAGGTTTATGCACTCCCGGCATCACAAACACACTCAGGTGAGGATTAGGATCCCCAACATGGTAAAACTTTCCCTGGCCACCCTGAAAAGGAAGGATCTACTCAGGGTGGACCTAGGATTTTGAAAAGGAGGATGGCCCCGGTGCAGTGCACTCTATATTATATAGCACCTGTTTTCTCCAGGTAAAAAGAAACTAGAAATGAATATGCTAGGGGCCTAGGGCCATATTATTCAACTTAAGATTGACGCAAAACCAAATATAAGTCATTAGGATGAGTTAAGAACAGGCTGCAGGGCACAGATGTGGGAGCTGCAGTACAGGGGCAATGACCAGACAGCAGAAGTGCAGAAGAAAGGCCAGCTCTGGAGTGGAGCATCAAGAACATTACAAAGGAGAGAGCGTCATTACTCATTAACATCTGTGGAATTAAGAGGTTAGGAGGAATTGGGGAGATTTCAATGTGCCAGGAAGTCAATTGTCTTTCACTGCTGCCTGGCAAGAAATGCTGCCACTGCCAGGCAGTTGGTTTTATATTTTGGCTGGAGCAGGAATCAAGGGAGAGTGCAAGTGCAGCATCTGCCCCTAGATTTACTGCTTTACTTTTTTTGGATAAATATTTTTTTCCAGTATGTGTTGACGTGAACCTTTTCTCTGTGGTGGGGTAGGAAGGTTATAGAGTGTAAATACCTTTTGCTTGTGTGTGGGGTAGAAGGTTCTTTGTAATAAAATTGTAACATCGGAGTCATGGATTAAACATGGACATTATTACAGTACAAAGTGTAAACATTATTGCAGTAAAAAGAAAATCACTTTTTCAGGAGCACAGCATGCTTCTTCTGTTGCTCAGTACTCTCTCCAAGCACGGTGTAGATTCATTTTTGGTTTAACTTGTTCTGAGGTTATTGCATCTCAGTTCTTGAACGTATGAATTTATCCACAGCAGTTTTTTTCACAACATATATTTTCCTTCCCTACTACGCTCAGATTGTGGTCAGACCTTCTGCTGTTAAATTCATTAGGTTTATTCAAGACAGTGCATGCTTAGTTATGTTGCCTGTGCTAAATATCTTGCCACAGCATGGGTTTGTGGAGAAACTTTCCTGTCACCAAGAAAACCAATATTAATTGCATAAATGAAGCAGTTAATTTGAAAGTAGTCCAAATTGCAGATCTGAACAAGTTAAAAGCTTATTCTGCTAAATTCTCCCTGTACTCTAGTTGTAATGGAGATTTTATTTATGGTGTAGAAAAAAATAGTAGGGAAAGCAAGTCCATTTTTTTTTTTTGCTTCTTACTAACTTCACTGTGACTAATTACTCTTTCCTTTTTTAAAAAAAATTAAGAGGAGCAGATTAAATTTCTGACTGCAAGGCACAAATTAATCCATTTACAGAATTAGTGCTCCATTAGCACACAGGAGTGCAAATCGGTCTCAGAGGGGATGGCAGTATTTGAATTTTGGATTCATTCCAATAGACTTTTAGACAGGCCAGTGCTGACTTAATGTTATATGGTTTCTTTATAGTTTTTGCTTTTTGTGCTGTGGTAAGCTCTATGCTATTGACACGTGAATTGTTTGGGGATTTTCAATGTATGTACACTGGACATGCACTTTGCTTAGATGAGCCTATCAGGTGCTAGCAGTTATGTTCTGCATCATGGAAAAGTGATTTTTTTTCCCCTTGCGATAAGGAAGTCTGTGTTTAATCTGTGCCCCTGCTGTTATGATTTGGTCATTAGTATGCTAGATCTCAGGGAAAAAAGTTAAATATATGCAGTTTCACTTTACTGAGGAAAAATGTTATCCTTGGGATGTGTCTACAAGGGGGAATATTGGTAATGTGAATTAGCTGTTTTGAATTGGCTCCCTGTGCAGGCAGTTATCACTGAGAATGCCTTCAGTCCACTGTGGAAGAGTTAAATTAAACTGCACAGTGAGTCAGTGTGGAATAAGAGAGTTCACACAGACTTAGTAAGGAATAGTTATTGCTGTGTATGTTCACAGGCTAGCTAACTGCAATGTTTTCCCCACGTACACAAACCCTAAATAAGCCCACTGTAGGCTATGTTGTTGTTTCTCAGTATTGTAGAGGGTATGGATTTGAGGAGTAGGCAAGGAAGGGTGTTGGAGAGAGACTTGGAATGAGGTGGTGAGGCAGCCTGGCCAGCAGGATGAAAGAAGAGCTGGAAAGTACAGGTAGCTGATGAATCAGAATGTGCTTGTACCTAGATAATGAATTCCTTGTACCTAAATAATGAATAATGGGGATTATATTTTCTCAAAGTTAGACATCAAAGTTGTTTTAAGCATGAGTTATACTGGGACAAGCGTGAAGATTTTGAAGCATTTAAGATGTAAATATTACAAAACCCTGAAGAAATATCGGCAAGCAAAATTTCAGAAATAGAGGGAAATTTAAGTGTTCAAAATGGGTCAGTTCTGCAAGTACATTTTATGAAAAATATACCTGGAACATTAATTTAGATTATGTAGTCAGCATGATAGCGGAAAATTAGAAATGAGAGGATTTAAATCTTTTTTTTTTCTAGCTGCAAATCTTGAAACATTACGTGCAGTGTAGGCCCCCACAATACTGTAGCTACTTAATGAGTTAACTGGTCCTTAAAAAAAGTAATCTCTGTTGCCTTTAAAGAAGGTAAGTTTTGTATTTTTATTCAGTTAAAACAGAGATTCTTATAATACATTTATTTTGGTTGGAAATGATTAATTTCGGGCTTGCAGGAAAACAGTGTAATCTCATTTTGGTCTGTTAAATGCAGTGTCCTATCATCTTTGGTCAATTAGCCCCCACCATTTAAAAACTCTCAATGAAATAAATTTGCAGTAGACATAGGTTTTTAAGTGCATTCATGTTAATCTCTTTGACAAAGGTGTTTTGTGTTAGAAACGTGTCCTGTCTTTCAGATGAGCAGCACCCCTGAGAATCTCGTGAAGTGGAATCTATTTATCTTTTATTTTTAAAATAGTTGTAGCTGTCTTCACAGCAACACAATTGCTTTATGGGGATTTCTGTGCTGGCCCTTGTTACTTAAATACAAAAAAAAAAAAGCTTGCAACTGAACATTAGTAAATGACAAAGTGCTTTATATTGGTTTATTGAAACCAGTAAAATCACTTGAGTGCAAAAAAGAAGCATTATTCAAGTAAGATCTGTTGTGTCTTTGTGACTAAAAATTCCAATAATATAGACAAGCCTGTAATTCTCTCTTATCTGAAATAGAAATGTAGCCTTTTATGTTTCAGGTGGCAGGAATGTGACTTCCTGATCTAACTCCTAGGATGAATCAACAGACTAGCTGGGAACCTTTATGCATGTATTGTTATCTGACATCCTGTTGTAGTGGGATTGCAAGGAGGAAAGGCAGAGTATTCCTGGTTTACATCACTGAAACTGATAGAACTGTGAAAACGTCAAGAGTGCTTGTAATCCCTCCTGATTATATCATAATATTTTTCCCAACTACTTCATTCCTTAGCATGAACAGTTTATTTATTCATACATTAGTGAAAGCTAGTAGTTTAACAGCCTTTAACTATCTGAAGGGTGGCTACAAGAGGATGGAGCTAGACTGTTCTCAGTGGTGGCAGAGGGGCAGTGGTTTCAAGTTGCAGCAAGGGAGGTTTAGGTTAGATATTAGGTAAAACTTTCTCACTAGGAGAGTAGTAAAGCACTGGAACAAGCTACCCAGAAAGGTTGTGGAATCTCCATCCTTGGAGGTTTTTAAAATGCAGCTAGTAGACAAAGCCATGGCTGGGATGATCTAGTTTGGGGGGGTGGTCCTACTTTGAGTAAGGGGTTGGTCTAGATGACCTCCTGAAGTCCCTTCTAAGCCTAATTTTCTGTGATTCTATTCTCCTTTTTTCAGAATGAAATAAATGAGATTCCTTTCTTTGATGTCCAGCTGCCTTATGAACTAGCATTAAAAATATTTCAGTACCTGGGTAGAATTGAGCTGGGAAGATGCGCTCAGGTAAGCATTATCCAAAATTTACTTGCTTTATTTCATGTAAGATCAGCATGACTGCTCAAGTAAACAGTCATGCATTCAGCCATTCTACTGTGTGGTAGCCATAAATGACACTTTCTTCTCACCCGAGACTTGGGCTTCTGTAATTCTTTGCATGTTGGAAGCTCTCCAAAAGCTGAATATAGAAAGCAGTAGTAAATGGATTTGATTTATGGTCTGCAGCAGTGTACAGTTAACCAAAACGTCCAAGGTTTGATAACAGCTCTAAAGGGACACCGTCAGAACTTAAGACCAAAAAAAATGCTTGCATAAATTTAATTCCAGTAAATATAGTGGTTCATAAACAAATGAGAATTCCTGGAGTATTTGAAATCCAAACATTGCAGTACTGAAAACCTGGATATAAAGCTGCTTTAATTATTTCCATTATGCACGCTGAAATGTAGAAAGTTACTTAACAGCATAGTGAGAGGTGGACTGTGACACTTTCTCTCAGTTTTTAATAATTTGGTAACCTCTCCTAGAGTGAAAATACTCATGTTGAGGTTTTTCTTCAGACTGACAGCATCATTTTTGTGTGATTATAAACAGCTTCTGTTACCAACCTGTCAGCAATCAGTTTGTTTCAGACTCACCCTCTTTGTGAATTTTAGTTTTATTAGCACAGGAATTAACTATAATGCAACAGCATTGGCTCAGCTGGTCCTAGGACTGTTCCAGCTGCTTCCTTGGGTCTCTCTGCGCAGTCTTTCTTGCTTTCTACAAATTCTGAGAGGCAGGTGGGAAGAACTAGCTTAACAAATGCTGCTGTTCAGGTCAGGTATTTCAACCAGCCTATTACATGGCTATTGTTAGCTGTTTTTGTGCCCCACCTCCCAGTGCCACTGCTGCCACTTGGCCCAACCCCCCTGCCGTATTAGTGACATTATCAGCCACATCAGCCAAAAAAAGCCGATTGCCAATAATGTCAAGTTTCTTTTTGTCAGTGCCAGTACTGTATGGACCCATGTATCGGTGCACCCCTAGGAATTGTGTAACTTCACTGTGGAATCAGATATAAATAACAATCAAATAACATGAATGATGGAATTAAATTAGATTTTTCTGTTTTCTCTGAGTGAATAATTTATGGTGTTACACAGATAAGGAGACTTACCTGACAGTGTCCCTTAAAAAAAAACCAAGCAACAGAACAACACACACAAGTTTTTTCTTCTAAAGTGTTTTTTTTTTTAATTTCTGTCGTATGAGTATGTTAATGTGCCTTGTAGAAGCTTTTGCATCTGCTACTTTTTCTGTCCTCAACTGAGATGTGAGCATGCAATAAAAACTGCATCCTATAAAAATGGAACAGGGCTCCATTTCAAGAGAGGATTGCTTAGAAAATTAATTTTTCTACAGCTGTGAAAAATTTACTTCAGAGCATAGCAGTATTTCTGGCTACCAAAGGGACTCCCCTTTTTTAGCTGATCTTGAGTTCACCTTTTATTCAGGCTTATTTCTTTAGGTATTAAAAACATCTTATGAGAAGGTAAATGTTAGATGAGGAGAATGCTCTTAGAAGAAATTCCTAAATAGAAAGTGGTAGCTAACAAATAGCTGAGCATATGCCCTGTATTTTACAACGCTTGCAGAATGAGATGAATATCCAAGGCTTTTAGCACAGAATTGGCTTCTTTTAAGTGTTCAAATAAAAAGCAGGGCAATAAAAATAAATACCATTTTCATTTTTCTCTTGGTGATTTTGTTGGTTTTGGGGGGGGGGGGATAAAACCCCTCTTCTATTAAATGGAATTCCCAGCTGCTTTATAATGTTATCATAGAAAGGTTGTTTTTATTAAGGCGCCTTGGGATTTTAGTGAAATTGAGCCAGTTAGTGGATTTGGCTTCATGAACTATGTGAGCTCCTTTTGGAGGAAACCAGTTTGCTTAGTTCTTTACACCAAATTGGTAACTGACTAACAGTCAAGTTGTGTGACAGCGAAGTCTCTTAGAGGTTATATCACACAATAGATTGTTCTGAAAAACTTTAATTTTACCCTGATTGCTTTTCTCCTTCCCCCTTTTTTTGTTCCTTGGAGAGTCTCTTTGATTTCTTAAAATTAATACTATAAAGTGCAAAGTGGTTTGTGTGGCATTTTATGTAAATTAATTGTCATCAGTTCCTGAAGTCTGAGTTCATGAGGCAGTGAACAATCCATGCTAGTATAAATTGGAGAATTACTCTTTTTTGATTATTGCATTTTTAGAAGTCACAAAAGGCTCTTTCTTTCCTTATATTTGTCATGGATGGGAATGAGATGAACAGGTATTTGGGAATGTACATATTTGGCAAATATTTAAACAGCTTCAAAAAAGGGGGTGATATTGAGGACCTTCTGCTGCAGACATGAGTGGAGAGCAGAAGTGCTATGAACAGCTTGTCTTATGTAAGTAGTTTCATTAGCTTTCCTGCTTTTGCAGTATCAGGCCCGTCAGTTCATCACTGTGAAGCCGTGTGGTTTGTCCGTATTGTATAAAGCAGTTTAAACTCTTGGCTATATACATATATCCATTTACAGTTACTAAAAAAGACAACTTTAGTTGCTTAAATTTTGTGGTGACAATACTCCATTATGTGTATTAAAAATTGTAGCTAAAGGAGGATTTAGTTTTGTTTGTAACTAGATTAGTAGGAGATTTAATCCATGTCTGTTTAACACTAGTAGTATGTTTTTTATCTTCAGAGTAATTTGGAAACATTAACCAGTACAGTAGTTCTGTGCATTTTGTGATAGTGGAAAAACAGAGAATGAAGGAGACGGGGAGGAGTAAGTACTTAATAAGTATTCAACAGGAGTTTTGGTCCGTCAGTTATAATAAGAGTAGTAACATTTGGAATCTGATATGAAGAGTGTTGTAGATAGTATTTAAAAAACAGAAGGCAAACAGAAGGTTTTGTGGTTTGATTTCTATGTTCACATGTGCTGCTTTCTCTTTGTTCTAAGCAAGATGTAACATTTTTTCTGTGTGGAGGTGAGGGGAAACTGAAGTTTCTTTATCCAGAGTGGCCAGGACACTAATGTAACATAGTAAAAAGATAATGGGCACATAACAGGCAAAATAAAGTTAGACATTTATAGAGGTAGGGTCAGCATTGCCTTTCAATGATTACATCTTGCTATGGAAGGATTTATAATACAATACAAACTTGGAAAATAATGATACCCCAGTTTATTTTGTAATAAGGGTTTAGAATGTTTAATCTGAGCTTTCAGATAGCCTTTAACAAAAGGGCGGGCTGTGCGTGCGCTCACGCGCAAATAAAGCTATGATTTTTGGCTGTCAGGGCCTCACCTGAATCCCTAACTCAAGCGAACTAATAAAGCTGACTTCAAGCCAATAGCTGTTTTTTAATGCAGCAGTTCACAGTGGTGTTGTAAAGTGAAATGCTTGAGACACTTTTATTAGAGACTTCTTGCAGCTGAGGCTCGCTCAGTGGGGCTTTTACTAGGGATTGTCATGCCAGTTTTGATGCATTAAGGAAAGACTGTGTTTGCGACCCTTTGGAAATTTATGCTTGTAAACTGGCACAACTCAGTATATAATTTGATTAAAAATCATAATAGGATAAGGTTTCTTTTTTTTCTTTTTAACATTTGTTCATGAAAGTTAAATTGACACACTGTTTTATTGCTTGAATTTCTTTTTTGACCTATTCTTTATTAAAAAAAAATCCTCTTAAAGAGCTTGCAACTAGAAATGGCTCTGTGAACATATTATGGCAAGGTTTTTTTTCTTTTATTTGTAGCAAGGCAAAAATTGGCATAGCTTTTTCTTGTTTACTTCTATTTGTGCAGAAACATGTTCCAGCTAAAGAGAATGGAAAGGATCCTTCTTATCTATAATGTTGTTCCAGAATATTAACCTCTGCAAATCAGGTGTGTGTGTGTGTGTGTGTGTGTGTGTTGGCAAAAAAAAAGTTAGCTTTTTCTTTTAAGGATGGTGCGTGGATTTATATTACTTTGGATGAGTGGGGTTTGAAAGCAAATCTGTCAATGCATTACAGCAGCCTGAAGTTTGGTTTCTTTTTGATTCTTCTCAACTACTTGACCACATCTATTTTGGGATGGAAGCAATGGCCGCTTGAAGTCTCTGTTCTTTTTAATTAAATCATATATAAGTAGGGAAGGTACCATGCAAGTTGTCATTTCTAAGTGAATAACTTGGGCCCAAATCAGTACTCTAGTCCAGTGATGAAAACTGACTCAACCTACATGGCTTAGTTTGGATTGAGTCTTGTAGTCACTAATTAGAATCTCTGCTGGGGCTGGGTACTCGTAGCCAAGAGAAAGCAGCTTTTATGGGCTACAGACCTTAAAAATCTCTGCAGGCTACTTGGCCACCATGGGGACCTATGTCTCTTCCAAGGGTTATTTCCCACTCGATCACAGTTGCCAACTGTTAAATGTCATTATATAGCTATTCCTGTTTCAGTACTGTACCCATGCTGCAGTCTCCTTTGGGGGGTTATTCCCTGGGAAGGGTGCATATTAAACTCTCTCCTTTCCTTGGAGGAACTGAGATCTGCAGTACATACTGTAATACCATTTTTCTTACTTCTTAATGACATTTCAGTTTGGAAGGACATTTGAGGCTGCGTTAAGGTTTCAGTTGGATCAACTGCACTTCTTTGTGCCTCAGTGGAATCAAGACAGCAGCAATTAATATTGTTCGCCATTTCAAAATGTATCACGCCAGTCATTTGTGGCTTACAGAGGAGACCTTGTTACTGCGTATTTGCCACTAGATATGTAAAGTGTTTTTGCACCATGTGTGCTTCTTTGGTTAACATTCCAAACAAATCAACAGCAGTCATTTGGTGTTTGTGGTTGGTTGAGTTTTCTGAACAATCCTTCCCCGCCCCCACATCTATGGGGCAGTTCTTATCTTAATCTACACTTCCTAAATTTTATATGGTATATTCTGATGACTTTCAGTGACTTTGGACTGAGCTGAACTGTAGTGTAAACACAGGGTCACTTTACAGGGTATAGAAAACTTAAAAGATGCACTTACAAGCCTATGACTGAAAACATGTACTAAGCTGCTGATAGTAATTCAGTAAAAATAATGCAGAACTTAGGTTCTACATCTGTCTGAGCCAGTGTGTTGCTGATCACCAGTCTCATGACAGACATGAAAAAACAAAACAAAACAGTGCTTTACTGGAAGAGGAAGTGCATTTGTTTGACCCAGCTCCCCAGTGTCTGTATAGATCAGGTGCTTCAGCAGGGCTTTTTGGCACTTTTATTTAAAGCTGGTTCAATCAACTATTTGATTAAAGTGCCAAAAAGCCCTACTGAAGAATGCGAGCTATACAGACATTGAGAAAGCTGGGTCAAACTGACATGATACCTCTTCTGGCCATGCGCTGTGCTTGGTGCAGGGGTTTGCTAAGCTTAAAGTGCTGGGGTTTGTTTGGTTTTTTTGGGGGGGAGGGGGTTTCCCCCTCATCTGTAAGCAGCCATTGATAGTAGTTTTTCTGACATAAAGCTTTCTCACTGCATACTGCTCTGTTCTTTGAAGCAAGAATTATAAAGAACAATCTATGCTTAAAGTAATTCTTTCCTTTGAGGACTTTTACATCTTTAAAATGATAAATCTAGGCATATGGTTCACTTCAAAGAAGTAATTCTCTCTGAAAAGGGCGGCAACTTGAGGCTACTTTAAAAATTTAGGTTAATATTTAATTCCTATTGATGTGTACTGTAATACAATATTGTGCATCTCACTGCTGTCATGCTCCTAATCAGTCATTGTCAGCAGGGTTTCAGAGGCATGATGCTGAGATGGGAGTTATTTTTAGGTGCAAGTATGAAAACAAATTCTTATTCACACTTGTGTTGAACTTAATGCTACCTAGTTCCTGGCTTTCTCTTGAAATTCAACTCCCATCCCCAGCTCCCAGTCCCCCAATTAGTTTAGATTAAAAGTCTGGATATGAAAAATTGATATTAGTTGGTGCTGCTAGGAATTAGTTGAAGGATGTGTGAAAATATTTTGCTCTTGTGCTCTTTTATATACTGCAGTTGCAGTCCTTCCACTAAAGTCCTACAAAATGTAAGCTTTTTGTTAAAGGAAAAATTGTATATTGTCACAAATATAGGGTAAAACAGATGTATTGATTTGGAAGACAGTTAAGTCCCAGTAGTTGTCTAATGTGATATTTTTCATTGCTGTCTGCTTCTAGGTGAGCAGAACCTGGAAGGTGCTTGCAGAAGATGAAGTGCTGTGGTATAGGTTGTGCCAACAGGAAGGATACCGGCTTGATAACAGCATCTCTGATGGTTCCTGCTGGAAGCTTGCGCTTAAAGATTGTCGGGCCAAAGAACACACTTTAAGAACAAACTGGAAGGTAAAATGAAGAGATTTCTCGAATGGTACCCAGTGATGACTGTGCAGAAAGGTGGGAACCCAGCTCAAATCAGGCATTCTGCTGTTAATGAAATTTGAGCTTCTGTATTGCAGCCTGTTTAGCCAGTAAAAGGTGTGAAGGCAACAGAGGGCCTCATGAACCTGTATTCCTATTCTTGAGGTTTTGTGTTCTGTCTTGTTTTCACGTTGGGGATGTGCACTGGTAACTTCTGTGCCTTCTGGTCATGTAACCAACAGCTCTATGGTTGTTTGCAGTGGATGTTTTTAAACATAGTCCTGTGGCCTTTGGGAAGAGTTATGGGAAGAGTTCTCAGGGGAATGCATCTATTTGCAGATTGTTCTCTATTCTTTCTAGCCTGTCCCCTGTCATCTCTTAATATGTTGAAAGAGAGAGATCCTTAGTCTATGGTGGCTTACAGCTGTCCAATGAACAGTTAATATACAACATTCTTCTCAAGGGAATTAAAATAAATGTTCCTCCTCTAGCTGGTTAGTACAACTTTGCTAAACAAAGCCATGTTGATCTGTCGGGTGATAGTAAGTTGCTCCTACCCCATCTTTAGGTGATGACAAATTTTGGAGTGATACAGAGCATGTAGGGGAAAAATATGGGAGATCATGGCTGTGAAATTTACGGTAGTGTGGTGGAAGGGAGGACTTGCAGAAAGGAGGACTTCACTTCCTTTAGCTTCCACTGACATGGGCAGGATAGCCATTTGATCCCATAAAAAACCACTAGTAGGAGAACAGGAAAGTGAATTTGTTGTTAGACACTCCTAGGTCTATACCAACATTATACTCTTATATTTCCATGCAGAACCGTGTTGGAGCTGTGAGCCAGCTGCAGTATGAATTGGGCAAAGTTCTGTGCAGCGTACATTCTTGTGATGGCGTTGTAATTTCAGGGTACGTATACAATTATTTAATGCTTACGCGTAAGGAATTTTCTGCATTGTGAACTCTTGCATGCTGCTTTTTGACTAATTAAAAAAATCTAGACCGACATAATACAAAACTGTTAAATCTTCCAGCTGCAGTTCTCTTCCAGGTTATAAGCACCACCTCCAAGGCGAAAGTAGTTGTAATTCTTTACTACAAGTCCTTCCAGAGTAGCCATATATATTTAAAAATCAGTAGAAAGACACTTACTTTGCTAGCTTTGAGAGCTCAGTACTGAGAAACAAACAGATTTCTTTAAATAGTAAATAAAATTTGTTTTAGGAAGTTAAGGAGAGGTCAAATGGAAACAGCAAGAGTCCTGTCTGAATTCTCTTAATTTTTGTTATGTACTATAACAGGGGTGGGAAAAATACAGCCCATGGAGGGACTTTGTCCAGCCTGTGGCATGTCCCTCAGTCCCACTTGACCCGGGCGCTGTCTGGCCTGTGGTGCATCTAACTGCCCCCAAGCGCACAGCAGGGCTGGGGTGGCTCTGCAGCTGGGCTCCAGTCTCAGCTCCATGGGGACTAGTGGAGAACCTGCGCACACAACCCTAGCCTTGGCCCTGGCCTGGCTTGTCCTGGCTGCCCCCAACTGGAGCAGACCAGCGCACGCAACCCTGACCCCAGGCCACCCTGCGCCTGTTCTGGACCTGCCTGCCCAAGATAAGCAGTGGCAGCTGGGCAGAAGCTGCTTCTGGGTTTGGGGGAAAAGCAGGCGCCTGGGTCCTGCACTCAAGCTGCCCTGTGGCTCCTCTCTGCAGTAGAGAGGAGCCCCCATGCCCAGCAGCAATTTATCTGGCTGCTGCTCCTGTTCATCACAAGCAGGCTGGTTCAGAGCAGGCATGGGGGCAGGCTGGCATCGGGGCTGTGCACACAGGCCCCAGCAGGTTTGGAGCTGGTCTGCTCCAGCAGGGACAAGTCTGGAGGTGGGTTGGGGCCTGGGCTGTGCACTCAGGTCCCCACCAGTCCCCTTGGGGCTGAGGCTGGAGTCGGCCTCCATGGGGCTGAGGCCCCACGCAGCAGGGCTGTGCACTCAGCTGCTGCTGGCCACTGGTGACGGTGAGGAGCTGCAGGGTGCACGGGTTCCAGGCTGTTGCAGGGGGGAGCTTGGGGTGCAGACTGGCCCACAACTGCCTCCAAAACTGCTTGTGGCCCACGGGCCCAAATAATTGCCCACCCCTGTGCTATAGAAACATAGTATTCTTGTTTTATATAGAACCACAAGTATACCCGGAATCTTACAAAATATGATGAGATATGTCCCACCTAAAAGAGCTTGCAGTCTAGGACCAGCAAAACTCAAGGGGTTTTTGCACCAGGGTAGCTACACCACTGCAAATTCATATTGATTTTACTGACCTAAAAATAACCTAGGAACAAGCAGTAGCAGAAGTTTATATTTTGTACCATGGATGCTTACAGCTGAGTCACTTTCATGCACCAGCATAGTGTATTTGTACTAAGAGCCTGCTCTGATAGCACTCACTGGGACAGGAATAATTCTTACAGGGAAGGCCAAATATATTAGACAGTAGGGGACCACACATAAGAGTGTGGAGATAGGTTATACATGAGAATTCATAGGTTTCCAGGAGACGCAGCAATCATGAGGAACTTTCTGAGAGTATGGGATACCAAAGAAGTGAATAGCCAGTACTGGGAGAGGAAAATGGAAGAGAGTAGGGTTTAACTTTAGGGACAAGAGAGTGGGGTGCAGCATAAAGTTTTGTGTTTGCATGAGAGAAGCTGTATTGGTTTTATGTAGGCTTAGGTAAACCAACATGGTGAAACCTGTGGAAACACATAATTCAGATCAATTTTATGTAAACCTAGACACACCAGGACAAATTTTTGAGTATAGACAGGACATAAGGGACAAGTTTAGAAATGGTAAAAGGTGCAATGTATTGAAGGCAGGAAAAAAGTTTTAGTTCGACATGGTGAAACAGTGAATAGGTACAAGAGGGATTATGAGGAGGCAGGAAGTTAATTTCAGCAGTGGCTTTTTAAATAAGCTAGAGAGAAGAGAGGATTGAAATGGGAGGCTGGAAAGTGAAGGGGTTACAGTAACCAATGCATGAATACAGCTTTCAGTAAGATGGCTAAAAAGAATGGGTAGACATTCTGTTCAACATGGGAGCAGGGGTTTGAGAGGAGAAAGAACTTAATCTCATGTACCTACTTTGAAATGAGAAATGTGACACCTAAATTGAAAAATTGTTTACTTTCTGTATATAATTCAACATCGCCTGAAAAAAATTGAACCTATTCTTTATATTGCATTAACATCAAGGATAAGTTTCATGCTGTACAAACCTATAGGAAAATAGTTTTGTAAATACAAAATAACTGTTCTTGACTCAAAAGAGAAATTTATCTTTCTCCCATGACAAGACAACTGTTTTTCTTTACTTGCTTCCTTTGCACAATGGGACTCTATTTAAGATGCAGACCTGAAAAGTCTTTCATTAATTTCTTCGAGTTTTGTAGCCACCCTTGTTATTCACCTGTCTTGAACTGTTATGCTACATAGTTGGTGATGGTATTACTGTAACCATCCAACTAGATGCAGAATTTTAAATCTAGTAATGATTGGCCCTTTAGAAGAAGACACGCGAGTAAATAGAAATGGTGATATAAGGGCAGTTTGAGAACTTAGTCCTGTCACACTTTAATGTGTAGCGTTTTATGACAGTGCTTTGTGTGAACAGTGTGTTTATGTATTGTGGAATTAGAGAAACATGCCCATAAAATATGTGACATCCACATTAATACTGAATGTTTCAACTGGTTATAGAAAAGGTTGCACCATGTAAATTCAGAGGACTCTTGCAAGTTCCCACTCAAAATCAATTGTCTTTAAATTGCATGGCTTCTGTATGAGCTGAAATTTAAATCATTAAGCAATAGGAACAGAAAGAGAATTTTAGGTTTAAACTCTTACCAGTCCTCCACAAGTTGTTTCTTTTTGTAGCTTGCTTCTCTGCTTTGTATTTTCCTATTCCCTCTCATAGCCTTCACCTTTACTTTTTTTTATATAATCCTGTTGTTACTGCAGTCACTTGTCTGGCTTTGCTGTTATTAGCAGGACTCCTGCATTCTTCACTGCTGATGTAGAATTTATTGTGAAACCACAGCTTGCTAGAGAACCATGTGCCTACAGTCTGCACTTTCTTCAGTTCTATGTTTGAAATGTTTTCTTTGCAATGCTAGGGGATAGAAACTGAATTTAAGATGGTGCTGTTATATCCATCTAAACCAGCCTGAATTACCACTTTTCAGGTCAAGCTTGAAATCATTTCTTCCATTTCATGGAATAAATAATATTAGCTGTAGCATCCAGCTAATAGGCCAGAGCCTTGGGTGCTTTCTGGCTGTTTTGCACTGCAGTGCTCGTGTTGAGTTCTGGCCATAAAGTCGCAGGTGATGGAATGTTCCCTTTAGTGCAAATGCAAAGGGAGTCACTCCTCTGATGGGTATAGAGCCAAGCCTAGTTGTCACTTCTTATTGCTGGCATAGAAGGAAGGCACTGGAAGACATTGTGTATGACTAGGATTCCACTCTGCACTGTCAATTCTTGGCTGCTGTTTTGGCTCCCGTGGGCTATACCAACTGACTTGTTAAAGTAGACCTCAGGTTGATGTGCCTTATAGGGATGAAGCAACTCTATAGATAGCAACCTATAGCATGATGCTATCCTTATATCCCACACCTTGTGCAGTGTGTTCCTTGGTCTTAGCCAGTTATCTTCCCCAGTGTATTTGTTCCAAGCTCCCAAATGCCACTTCCTGTATTTTTTGGGTGTCAGAAGCCTCAGAAGTGCATACATAGTTATGTCCTCAAGTTTTACTGGCCTCATCCTCTTCCTGGCACTTTCTCCAGTGTGCTATCAATTCACATGCAGCTGATTGAAAACTAAACATTTCAAAGCAAATTTAATTTCAAAATAAATAATAAGAGTCCCCCCTCCCAACTGTATTATACTGTTTCATGTGCAATCCAATAAAAATATTTGTTTATTTTTCCTGAGGCTGTTGCATTTTTTTCCTGTGTGCAGCATTGGAGTTTTGCAGAAATCTCAGGGCATCTTTGTGATAAAATGAAATTCTACAGAGCTTATAAGGATTTGACTACATGTTTTAGACTACTGAGAAAACGTAACAAACTTAAGGAAGCTTCAACTTAAACTCTATAATAGCATCAGTCTTAAATGGCTGTGAACATAATTGTAATCCCTGAATCTTGCATAGCTTTCCAAAAGAGAGTCAAGATCACTCTACCAATCACATGCAGATTCTGATCCTTGCAAGAGATCCAAGAACTGCTCAGTTGATTTTAAAAAAATCATGCTCTTTTTAAATTGAGACAACTGAGGCTGTTTGCCATTTGTAAGGTGTCCTCAACTTCCAGTCTTGGTATTGTTTTCCAAGTGTCCCATCTTCTATGCTCTGCTTTTTTTCAATCAAGGGAAATGGGTCTTTGGGGGTCTACAGTTCTCATTTCCTTCTGAATTCAAAAAGATTTTATTTCAGCGAGTCTTGGCTTGGTGTATTGATATTTTTGGATCTCTTCTGATCTTTCTTTGAAGTGCAGTGTGTTTGTTTAAATGTTTTATTAATTCTTGCAGCAATGAATACAACAAGATAGGCATACAAGAAAGTAGCTGCAACTTACTATTTAGTTTAACTAACAATAAATGAATATGCTTTATCAACTTCTCATAATGAGTAGAAGGTACTTAAATAGGCTGGATACTTTGAAATATCTGGTTCTTGGAATCAAACCATTTTAACTTGCAGTATTGTACTTAATGGCACTGTGCTTTCAAATTCGTCATAAAAATATAATGAATCCAGTGATCAATATTTAGCTGTTGTATTGTTTCAGTAGTAAAGAAGTAATTTAATAGCTGAGGTTAACCAAAGTCAGTTTACTTCTGGGTGTAAATATAAGTAATCTGTTAGATGGAATGATTATGTCGCTAATCCTGAAAACACTTAGGCACATGCTTAGCCTAAATGTGAATAATTCTGGTGACTTCAGTGGTCTTATGTACATGAAGCTAAGCATATTGATAACTATATGCAGGGAGTGGATTGTTAAAAAATTGTAAAAGATTATATTAAAACCTATTTTGTTTGATGAAATTTGAATTAGCACTTTGTTTTGAAATATTAACATTCAGAACACTACATGTTGCACGTTCTTATGTGATCATATCACCATGATCAAATAAATACAGTCTACATGATTTATGTTTGTTCCAGCATGTCATGAAAATGAAATAGTGTATCTTCATTTTGCTTGCTGTAGAGGATTTTTTTTAACTTGGCTGAAAGAGAACTTTGTACAGGTTACAGACAATCAGTTCTAAGAAGGTAACTTTCTACTTCAAATTCTGAATTGTGATGTGTAAAAGAGGCTTGAATAAACTCTACTAACCTGCCCAGGTTTGTTTTGGAACCTATAGTCATTGTAATGGAACTCAAGGAGTCAGACTCTTACTTTGCATTCTTGATATGAAGATGGAAAACGTGGTCTCTGAGGCCGCTCCATGTTTAGGGAAATCCATCACTTATTTCCCTGCCTTCTACATTTTCTCCATCCTGCTGCCAAAACCTAAACCAGAAGATGGCAGAATATCAAGGATTGATTTAGCGCAACTTGAGCTGCAAGCTGAAGGTGGCTGCTAACATCTCCTCTTTCTAAAAGAGCCTTGTGTTTATGGCCTGACATCAGATAATTCAGTCTGGCCTGTGTGCAGAGCATCTTGTGTTTATCATTAAAGTTTTATTCAGTGGTTACGATGCTTGTTTTCTGGGTCAGACCTTGAATCCCTTTTCATTTGAGACAGTGGTGTTTGTGGTTACCTCACTCCCAATCAATGTTGTATACACCAGCCTTTCTACAGTTACATGTCTCAAAGGATCCTCTTAAAGAGACACTGACTTTCCCCATGTCCATCTTAAACACTGTTGTAGTTTATATCTATATATATCGATATATATTTAAAAAAATCAAAACCAATCTAAGCATCTTATAAATTGACATAAAAGATTACGTTCATAGTACCTAAATACATCAGGGTTCAATGTAGCACACTTGGTGAAAAGAGCTGCTGCAGAGCCCTTCTGTAGCAACCTCTAAAAGCATTCATCAGACTCATCTAAGTGAATAGTTGTCAAAGTTTTTAGACTCAAGCTCCCCTTCAAAACTTTTCATAATTATAGTGGCATCCCATTTTAAAATGAATATCACTATATTATGGATAATATACTATAAACATAGTTCTTTTATGAATTAATGTCTTATTACTTGGTTATATAATTGTACTACATTTATCCCAGTATTTTCATGCTGCTGGTGGGGAGTGCCCCCTTGCTCTGCATGGCTTAGCACATGTTTGCTCCCAGTGCAACAGTGGACTTTCCCACACACGGCCCAGGTCACGGATGGGGTTTGGGAACCGCTAAGCCAGGCTCTTCCCTTAGTTATCCCAAGGCAATCCCCCCTGAACTCCAACCCTGGGACCCTAATGAACAGAGCCTGGGGGTGCCCAGTTGAGATGGAGGAGGCACCAGGCTGCACATGCAACGTGGGGAGTGCTGAGGGCATGGGCAAAAGGATACAAGGCTTGGAGAGGGAAGGGGACAGGTCAAGGGGGTACCATGGCATGCTTACTTCTGCTGCTGTAGTGTAATGCCATGTGCTTTGCTTCACAACAGTAGCACCCTGGGAGATAGGTGTGACTGCTATCAGATGGAACTGCCCCATGTCCCTCACCTTTTAAGAAGCATGTTGGAGTCAAACCAGGGTTTTGCTGCAAAAGCAGTGTGCCTGCGTGCATAACGTAATGCAGACAGCTGCACCACTCAGCTGTAACCGTTTCTCAGTTTGGCACTGATGCAGCTCCTGAAAACAGCCCACTGTGGCAGTGGTGTTGTGATACCCCCGGCAGGTTCTCAAGGCACCTCAGTTGAGATCCACTGACCTAAGATAATACATACCTACCCAGGAATGTTAGCAGTAGTCTCTTTACTTCATCCTCTTAACATCTACCCTGCTGAAGATGGAGTCATTTATTAATCTGTCCAGTTTGATAGCAGAAAGACTCAAAACCCTACCTGACAAAACTCATTAGAACTGGGGTATTAATAATTGATGTTGCCAACAATTACATTCAGTAAAGTCTCAAGAAATGAAATTGCTTTCTTGATGGAATAACTATTTTTTTGCTGTCTGACTGGTTCAAACTTAAATATTCAGGTCCAGATGTCTTTGAAATATATTACATGCTCCATTCAACTGCCACATCCATGTTAATGGTCACTTTGCTGTGTTGCTCCTTCTGCAAAATAACAACTGAAGCACTCCAACCTTTCCTTTATCTCTTATTATGAGATGTTGATCCCTGAGCAGTCTAACACTCTGTGTCTATGGAAATGTGCTTCCTTTGCTACTGTATTTATTGTTGCTGTACATGACTGAAAACGCTCCAAATCAAGAACACTAGGGAGAGCTGTATTCAGAGAGCCCAGAAATGAGGGGAGGCCTCTGACATTTTAAGTTTCTTCATGTGGGAGAAGAAAGAGTAAAATGCTTTCTATCTTGCATCAGTTGCATGTGCTCACATGTCTTTTTGATGTGTAGCACAGAGTCTGATCTGATTTCTGCTGCCTACAAATCCTACTGCCCTTAGAGTCAGGGCTTACATCCTACCCCATGTTCTGGAGTGTTTTTAATTGAAGACTAACAAATGTAAAGCTTACATGAGCTGGCTGTTTAGACATTTCTCCCTCTCCCTGCATGGCATCCATTCCCACATAGATTGTTTTTTGCCTTAGAGATGCTTCATTTTTATCCTCTTTAGTTGGTGGGGTGAGGGGTAATGAAACTCATCTACTCTGGATGCCAGGGTAAGTCAGCAGATTAACACTTTTTCTCCATGCAGGGCAAGAATGCACCTGGCACAAATGGTATTGCCTCTTTCATTAGTAGAGATGAAATAAGAAGCAAAAGAGGTGCTCATCTTAAACTTATAGAGAAGTAAGGCTGGAAGTGACATCAGCTTATCATCTAGTCCAACCCAGGATCAAACCTGTGACCTTGGTGTTACCTGCATGGTGCTTGAACCAACTAAACTAAACTGCCATGTATGACTTGTTTCTGACTGTGGCAGAATCCTGCTTTTGTGTGAAAAAACTTCCTGTAGAGAAGTTTTGCCAGAACTATGGTTTAGTTCATAATAAATGGCATACAAATGCTATGAGAGTGAGATCTGCTGTATTTTCTTTCCCAAAGGTAAGCTCCCACTTGGGTTCCTCTTGGTTAAAAGTGCAGATGACATTAAATAAAGATGGGTCTTTTGCCTTTTTTAGTTGCTTACTTCTGTAAGAAGTTAGCCCAACATGTTTAGAAAACACTTTTCTGCACTTTTTAATACTTCAACTCTGGGTTAATTTGGTTTTGCTATAGAGTTTACTGGGTTACTCAGGCTATATATACTGTGAGGATGCCAACAATATTAACTAGCCATTTAATCCAAAAGAAAAAAAATGGAAGTTTTAAATTGACTAAAAAATCCCTTCCCTTTGTAATTACTTAACTTTCACACTCCTCGTGTGTGATATCACCATTGCAGTGGTTCTTTCTCAGGTAAGGCAGAGCCTAAATGTAAAAATAAAACAAAAAAAATGTATGAAGGAAGCAAACACACAAGTAACGCTTTCATGACCTTTTCCCTCATAGTAAAAAAGGGGGGGGGGTGGAATCTGAGCTTAATATTGTATCTTTTGCAGGTCACCTTTTAGGAAGGCTGAAAACAGATGACATCATAAGTTCAGCAAGGGCAGATTACAAAATGTATGAGGTAGGTCAGATTACACAAAGTGACAAGTGTATTCACTTCGCTGCCACCTAGTGAAAAAGAGCCTGCAGGTGAAACCACCAGGAGAAACTTGAAACTGGCTCTTTTAGAAGCTCCCCCTCAGTTTTTTCTGACCATTAAGCTATTGGTTTACCAAAAGCTCTTATCACGTATCAAGGAGCACAGTGCTGTTTTGAGACTCTTTATATGCTTAATGAAGCCAGTATGTCAAAACCTGCAGTAGTTCACTTTGTTATACGAAGTCCAGTTTTCTATTGTTGGGTTGTTGGGTTTTTTTGGAGAACAACTAAGACAAGAAGCAACTTCTGTCTCCCTCCTAGAAAACAACCACCCACCTCCCAAAAGAAACAGTTTGATAAAAGCTAATAATTCAGATATTGCATTTTTAGACTGTAATAACTTGATGCCTGTGGGCTGTTACAAATACTGCTTTTAATTTCGGCTAATACCGTATTGCTTGTTTTGTGCAGTGTTGGGCTTTCCATAATACGAGAACACATCTCTTCATATATTCTAAACTGAGCTGTCTTCCCCACACCTGAAATCTGAAGTTGTTTTATACCACTTTACATTTTTGTCCTCTTTCAAATAATTTTGCTGAAGTGTCAAAGGCCATCCTGCTAATGTTAGAGCAGCAAGATGAATGTTCAGCAACTGTGGTTTTGGTGGCTGTGTGGCACTCTAGTACTGTTAGTTAATTTAGCTTTCAGGATACTTTTTTTTTTCAAACCAAGCAAACCTGATATTGGAGGACAAAACTCGCACACGACACAAACCTACCATCTCCATCAAAAATCCTGTTTCTCTTTGGATTTAAGAGAGACTTAATCCAAGTTGCGATTTAAGCATGCTCCCAATTTTTTTCAAAGGCGGATACGTATTCAGTTTTGAACATGACTATACACGGCACACCTAACCTTTAGTAGTTCTTTTCACTTCTCTGATTTGTAGTTTGCTGAAAAGCTCTGGGGTGCAGTGTAATCTTTCTGTTTTGTTTCCCCTCCTTTGGAGCAGCAGTTGCATGCCCTTCATAAATTGAAAAGTTGTTTAATTTCACTATAGCTTCTGTAACTATTAGTGCCTGCTCTGCTGAAATGCTATTTTGCTACATCTGGCAGTGATTTGCAACAAAAGAAATACATGCCTTCCCCAGCAGCACTCTGTTGGGTATTGTTAACCTCCATTTTCTTGGGGTTGGATCACAGTGATGCCTACAATGAATTTTCTGGATTCAGTGTCTCACACTCACTACTGTGATTGCCAAAAATGGCTTGTATCCATGATTTGGCCATAAAATAAAATCTTGATCTTGAATAAATGACAAGCTACTCAAACTAACAGCAGGATCAAGTCATGTACACTAAAAATGAGAAGGGGCATTTAATTTGGTCTACCAGTTGCATGATTATTTCAAAGGCTGTTTTTGTTTTGTTTCCCCCAACCTTCTGCTTTGTCTAGTATTGATTTACATGGCGATTTTTCCATCACTCCCCTTACCATCAGAAAGTTTTCCCTGATATTCAGATCATAATTCCCCCCTACACTTTTTTTTATAAATACATTTTTCATACTATTCTAGTTATACTCCCATATCCTATCCTAAATAATTCCTCTGCATCCCTGATGTTTACATCCTTTAGATGTTTGTAAGTCACTTGCAGGAGCCTTGTGGAAGCGATGAAGCTTTCTAAGGATTTGAATAAACAAGGCCTTATGTGGATTAGCATGTTTAACTGAGGCTCCCCCCCCACCCCCAAAAAACCAAAACCGTACACAAGGGTCTGTTGACTTGGATACCTTGATTAACTTCATGAAGGACTGGTTAGTTGCTGTTGGTGGACTAAAGATGAAAGATTTGAGATGTTCGATGCACCAGGATAGTACAAAGTGCTCATTATTATTTTACTTGCTTATCAACAGGCACCCGTTTAAATTCTGAGCTCTGACTATGGATCACTACTTGAGCAAAATTCCTACCGACTTCAATAAGAGTGGTGACATTGTAAGGTTTTCATAATCAGATCTTTTGAGTATTAACAGATGGTCACTGACTGCCTGAAACAAAGTTGTTGGGTTTTTGTTTTGTTGATCACCACAGGTACCTGGAAACAGAACAAAATTTGCCTTCTGGAAACTAAAACTAACTGTGAAGTAAAAGTTTTCCCCGTCTCTCATTTTTTTTTCTTGCTACATATTTCAAAGAATTGTGAGAATAATAAATTGATTTTGGAGCCTCTTTCTTGCAGATGTTTGGTGTTAAAAAGTAGCGAGTTTCTCTGGAATTATGTAGAGGTTTCCCTTGCTTTATGTGGGTTCTGTATGTGCGAATTCGCTCTTATGTGATGACTCTTTTTATACCAAAAATTCGTTATATGTGAGGTAAATTCACTCCTATGCGCTCGGTGTGGTGGAAGCCTGCAGTCAGCTGCTTTGTGCAGTGCATTGTGGGAATGACGCTATAGGCCAGGGAGCAGTGCCATGTGCTGTCTTTTCCCCTCCCCCAACAACCTCCTGGCCCTGCTCATGCCCCTCGCTCCCCCCCAACACCCAGGGTTGGGTGCGGGGCTGTCCCTGGGCCAGGGTCTTCATAGCGGCGCCACCCTCATGCCACCCCTCGCGTGCGGTGCTAGTAGGTGTGGGGAGAGATCCCATTGTGGGTATGGCAGTG
Source organism: Gavialis gangeticus (assembly GCF_001723915.1). Lineage (NCBI taxonomy): Eukaryota > Metazoa > Chordata > Crocodylia > Gavialidae > Gavialis > Gavialis gangeticus. Next base: position 519,357 of record NW_017729001.1, on the reverse strand, counting down.
GAGGGCGATGGAGGCTGCAGCGAAGACCTGAAGCCAGGGATGGACTCGTGCCCCCTGCCCCTTCCTCACCCCCGATCCCCGTGCCAGCGCCGCACATGGGGGCAACACCGCTGTGAAGCCCCTCGCCCAGGGACAGCCCCACACTCGGCTCCTTTGCAGCGCCAGCCCCTGCAGCCCAGCCTAGTCCAGCCCCATCACCGTGGTGGGCCAGGAGCTATGAGCCATGAAGTCGCCTGGCAGCAGCGCCATACTGTCTGCTGTTGGTGAGTACCAAAATTGTCTTGTAACAGTGATAGAAACGGGCCTAGGGGTCAGTCCAGTCGAGGTCTTGGAACATATCCCTATTTGTTACATTGTAAAGTAGGTTCCCTTTATGCCAATGTGAGTAGTTGCACTGTTTTCCATTAACACATGTATAGCATAAAGCAAGGGAAACCTGTACTTGGAGTAGTGTACCTGACAAGTTTATACCAACACACTATTGCCATAGAAAATCAGTGACAGTTGGTCCAAACTATTTCATTGGAATGATTTTTTCCCCCCTGTAAGTACTAGGAACGCTGAAGGAAAACAGAATCATGGACAAGTAGGCTGGAAGGGACCTCAGAAGGCCATCCAGTCCAACCCCTTCCTCAAGGCACCTATCTAAACCACCTTAGACAAATGTTTGTCTAAGATTCCTAAAACACTGAGACCAGCCGTCATGCACAACTACCAGGCATACTGTCTGAAAAATCACAAACGTGCTCTAATGTGTTACAGGTAAAGCAGGGGGATAATGGCACTCAGTGGTTGCTTGCATTGATGCCATGGACTGCATGACTGAACTTTCTGTTTTGAAAATTCTCCTGTTAACAGGTTTTTTTTTTCTTTTGTGTATTTGTCAGCTTACATATTAGTTGCAGTTGTACTTTGCACAAACTCTAATTAGACAGCCATCAATACTGGGGGCCAAAGGCTTACTAACAATGCAACTGTGCTAGCAGTGTCTTAATTGGTTGAGTATAATTGTCATTAGGCAACGATAAAGACATCTGGGGCTCTGGAGAGAAATCAGCCTTCCTCACCCCTTCCCTAGATTTGTTCTGGCTCTTGCTATCCAATTTAGTTAGGCTTTTTTAGTCGGATTTTGTTTTTGTCCAGCTTTTCATTGTTTTCCCTCACATGAAATTGTCTGCCTCTTCAGCACCACTTCATTAGAACAGTGCCTGGCTCCCGCGTGTCCAGCTCCTTCCACGTGCGCTTTGCGTTTCAGTGCCCACTGCTGAGTCACCCTGGAATGTGAGCAAAGGCAAGCCATGGGCTTTCTTTGTAACTCCTTTCTTCCACTTTCACCACCAGAGAAATGACTGAGAAAATGATTTACCTCCTTAGAGTTTTTAACTGTAAAAAACAGTTAAGTTACTATTTCTGTAAGCAGGTATCTACAACATTGCTCAAGTAGAGAGGTGTCAAACTCACCCTGAGCCAGATCTGGACTGTGGGGCTCCTCCCAGGCCAGATTCATGGAGCCAGCAGGAGCTGCAGTGAGCCTGGGAGTGGGCAGCAGTGCAAGCCAGGTATTGAGTGGCAGAGTGGTTGGGGGAACAAGCAGCAGTGCTAGGGGAGGAGTGGGCAACAGTGGGGTAAATGAGAGCTGCATCTGCAGAGCCATTGCTTGCCTCCCTGCCACCAATGGTAATATCCATCAGGGGTCTGGGGACCCTGAATTCTGCAGCAGGGCATACTCCAGTGGCCACCCCCCACCAACTTCGGTAGCTTGCCAGACTATTGGCAGGCCAAATGTAATGGTTCCATAGGCCAGATCTAGCCCACAGGTCATATATTTGATATCACTGCTCTAGTGAAATTAGTCATGGTTGTTTTTCAGTTTGACTGTAATGTGCTGTTGACAGCCTTGACAAAGTTACTTAAGCATAATACACTTCATAGTTAAAATGCAAACAAAAAATAGTCCCTCCTTAGTGAACTGTTTCAAAGGTTAATGTTTGCAAAATTTAAGTGCAAGTGTTAATTGTTGGTCCGTTAAAACAGGTTTATTTACCCAAATCCATCATGCCAGTGTTTTATATAGTAACTTTCTTAAGGTTTATTACAGGAATGGTTTTTCAGAGTTATAACAACATTGCCAAAAAGAATAACAGAGCATATATATAGTTACAGAAATATAAAAGCTACATACAGTACAATAGTGAAAGAGACATTAAGGGAATGTCTTTAGTGATATATATGTTCAACTTGGAGGTTGTCTTCACTGGCCAGGGCCACAAGAACAGCGTTTCCTCATGTGTATTATACCTTGTAGCTTGCAGCAAAGCTTTTCATATTGCACTGCACTGTTTTTGAGCAAACCACTAAGATGTATCCCAGGTTCACATGCAAAACTCTTCTGGGGTGTGTTTATAGACTCTGCTCATGGGTAATAAAGGAATGAGATGCAGAAGGGTCAGAAGTCAGCAGGAAGGAATTGTGCTGCTCACATACTCCATGTGCATGAGGCTTGCAGCACTCACGGACTCCAAACTCTCTTCAGAAAGGGGAGGGCCAAGAAGTAAATGGGACCAGGGTGAATCTTGCATCTGGCAGCTCAGCAGAGCTTCTAGGGTTGGTCTGGAGTATTGCTGGGGTTTGAATTTAGGGATTTACAGTATAGATGGTCAGTAGGTATGGACTTGAAGATCACCTTAAGGTTGAAGCTAATGATAAATGTAGCCCCTTCCCCACCCTCTTTCAACTGCCATGTGAGCAGCACAAGCTGCCCACCTGAAACCCACTGCTGGTGCTGCCGTGAGCTCACCAGGGCTCCCACTGCACTCCCACCCCAGAGACTCCAGTCACGGCTGCCACAGCAGCTGGAGCAGTGGAAGCAATGGGCGCTGGGCACGAGCCTGGGGGGGCTGCACGTTAACTCCTTGCAGGTCAGATGCAGCCTGTGGGCCACCAGTTAGATACATCTGCCTGTAGCATTTAAAAGAAGGATTTTCCAGGGTCGTTGAATATTTCAACGACCCTGGAAAATCCTTCTTTTGCTTGCTTGCCTACCTCTCCAGGTAGGCAAGCAAGCATTTTCTTGACAAAGATTTCTTGCCAACATCGGCATGACTGTGGAAAGTCATGGTGTGGGGTGCTGACTGGATGCTTGGTGTGTGAGGTAAATAGTTTGGGGAAAAATCCTTGCAGCATTTGGAATAAGAGGGTGGACAGCACGTGGGTTATTTGAAACAATCCAGAAATGCATTGTGAGTAGACACTGCTGTTTGAAGGTGGTGGGATGCAGATATATTGACTTTTCTGCTACTCTAGCTTAGGACACTTGTTTGGTAATCTTATTTTCAGTGAAGTGTGTATCTGAATGGCCGTTTTGAAGGAATGGGTGTTGTTATTGTTTGTGCCAAATTTCATTGAAACTGGTGAGTATAACTGCTGTCTTTCATTTAAGAGAAGTGTAAGAGACAGTCAAATGTGTCACTGCCCACAACAAAAGCACATCCGAGTCCAGTCATCAGTTTGAACTGTCTGGATTGAGAAGCTTTGCTGAGTATTTTTTGGGAGTGAGGAGGGAAGAGAAACAGAGAAGTGTATAGAAAGAGATGGCTGAAAACAAGACACAGCATGGACACACATATTTTGTGACTCTGAGACATGCCAAGAGAGAGCTTTTGGACCAGGGTCTTGGCTGAAAGATGATTGGAACTACAGGCAAAGGGATTGTGTCTTGTTCTTTGATCCCTCCTGTGCTCAGGGAAACAGGACTTGGGTAAATGTTTGTAAATAAACTGTTTCCATCATCAGTTTCTTCTAACTGGAGCAGTCTGCATGTCCTAGAATTTCGGCGAGCAGTCTGGGTCAAAAGAGGTACAGCTGTATGTATTTGTTACCGAATTTGACCAATGAGAACAGTGGGCAGAAAATAGAAAACAGCTGAATGCTGCCCATATAATAGAAAATAGCATCTCTTTATTGTTCTATTATAAATCAACTAGAATTTTTTTCCCTAGCATAAAAGTGCACGTATCATCTTTGTCACCTTTGTTGGCAGTCTCAACAAACAACCAGACAATGGGTTTAGAATTACTACACCTGGTCTCTGATAAAGGACTTGATTATATAGGTCAGTTCAGCTTCAATCATCAAAACTACATTTGCTCAAGAAACCTTAAAAAGTATTTGAAGTTTGTCCAAAAGGGCCCACAAGAACATTTATTACAGGGGTGCCAGTGTTCATGCAGGACTGCACTCTGGCCAGGGTGATCCCTTCCAATTCTGTCATTCTGTTGAAGGTGGCATGCTTTAATGGGGTTTGTTATAATAAATGTATCATTTGGGAGCCTGTTGTACACTGTGCACCACATTCTTCTGCCATTTGCCTTGCTGTAAAAAGAAATTGTTTAAATAGAAAGGAAGAATTCCTGTTCCTTTAAAATTTTTGAAAGAACTATGGGTTTTACAGACTGAGGGAGTGCTACCTTTTACAGTAGCATTAAAAGAATGCTATAGTTTTAAAAACTCCTTTGGACACTAAAATCTATGTAATTTTACAGTTAAGGATCCAATACCAATCAGCCCTTTGCTTTTTGTTATGTGTGGTGGCATGTTCTGAGCTTTGGAGCATTCCCTTTGCATGTTCTGTAGTGAAGGTAGGCAGAGCTTGCAAAAATACCAGATTCTTTCTCTCCTGATATTTTCACTTAAGCCTTTTAACTCCCATCCCAACCCTCATGGTTGTTTTTTATACTCCCCAGTCTGAATAAGTGCCAACAAATATGCTTATGTGTAATGGTATATACTGTTGCTTTTTCCTTCTGCTCATGCTGGGGGTGAATTTGTTTCTCTTAAAGCCTTAATTTCCTGAGTAAATGTGATTCTAGGACAATCTCTGGTTCCTGTTAAAAGAGGAAAAACAAGATTTTTTTTGTCCTTGTGGCTGAGGAGATGAGCATGAAACTATGAACCCTACCTGTGCAGGCACGAGAAGGGGAATGAAAAGCAACTCAGAAATAATGACTCCCAAAATGTCATGGTTGCAGGGGGAGAGGGGGAATTCAACTTGTGGCATGTTCAGGGGTGACAGCAGAGCTGTGCAAATTATTGTTTTTAGTGGTTTTGTGACAAAGCTGAAAAAACAAAAGAAAAAAATTATTTTGAGTCAATCTGGAATAAAAACAGTTCATTTTTAGATGAACTGAAAACAGCCCATTGGATTAAATGAAACATATTGTTACATATGAAATAAAATGAATTAAAATGTTCTGTTTTGTTTTGGGCATTTTCAACTTGTTTTTAATAAATGCACTGGAAATTTGGAAATGAAGAGCTAGAGTCACAGGATTTGGATGTTTTTTCACAGAACTGAGGAGGAAAAGGGTGCCCCTCCATAACCACCAGTGTGTATCAAACAGCACTCGGGCAGAATACCAAAGTTCATGTCCCTTTTTTCTGTGATCCACAGCACAAATTATTCCCTGACCACCAAACTCTATGGTTCTTTCTTGATGTTTCAGGCCCAATAAATATTTGTTGAGCAGTTTGAACAGGAGAGATTTAGGAATTTACCCTCCAAAGTACTTTATGGTTCAGAAGCAAGGGTATTCTCTGATGGGGGAGCAAATTCAAGGTCTCTGGGCTTCTAGTCAAGCGCCTGAACCATAAGCCCGTCCTTTATCGTAGGACTGTCTAACTGACAGCCTGTGGAGTTAATTTGTAGCCCTCCCTCCAAGCTCCCCCAGTACTTTGACGAGCATTGGCTGGGGTCTGCATTCTACTCTTATCCTTCCACTTCCTGCCTCTGCCCCAAGAGGTGACTCGGAGCTGCACAGTTTAGCATGAGAGTCTATAACCAGGAAGCTCAGGGTGAGGCCAGGGTGCCTGCATGTGTAGAGGTGCCCATCCGAAGTACAGCCTGGGGGACCTCTAGCTCATAATAGTGCTGCCTGTGCAGCCCTTGCTGGTGCAGTCCATAGGGTGTGTGGCCTTGGGTAGTTTTTCATTTGTAAAATCCTATCTGGATCTGTGCTATAATGGGAAAAGAAATAGATGCTGTTTTACAGCTTTCAGAGTTGCAGACCTCCTGTGACCATATTAAATGCCTAAGTATGCCATTCATATGTTCTTTCCACCTCAAATTGATAGTGCTCTTTGACCAGTAGTAGAGGGAGCTGATACGTAGGATAAGTCATTTTATGTTCTTTCTGCACACTTGTTTCATCTCCATTCTGCTTGTATACATGCACACACATACTTACTTTTATGTGAAAAAGTTGGCCAGTAACCCTAAATACATTAGGAGGCATCCAATACTCTTCCCAACTCTTTCCCCCACCCCCTTTTTTTGGTTCTGTGGTTAGTGCCTTTAAAACATGCTGTCTGAAATCAGGTGTGGCTAGTGTAGTTTGCATTTTGTTGCTTTGTCAAATGAAAATAAAACCAGAAATGACATGTCTCGTTGAGAGAGCGTTCCATGAGAAGTTAGCATTGCTTGGATTCTGAAAGCAGGACTGAATTATATGAGCAAAGCAATTAGTCTTCAGGAGCTTAGTCAAATTTTCATGGATAAGGAACGTGCATTAATTCTCAATATAGTGTAAAAACCTACTGCCAGTAAACTTTCATTTATTGTACTTCCAAAGAGAGGAATTTTAAGGCAAAAGGTTAATAAACTACAGTCTAGGTTTTCTTACGTTATAGCCACTACTACTTATATTATTTCCCTGTACCCTACTCTCCTTGCATCATTTCTAGAAAGTTAACGTATGTGGTTGGTATCATTTTATAACTACAATAATAAGAATTACTGTAAAAGGCTTATTTCTTGGCTGTTTCCTTTAATGTGCCGGATTCTGTACTCAACAGTGTAAATCAGGAATAACTTTACTGAAGTTGGTGGAATTATGTTGATATAAATCCAGCGTAAATAAAAGGAGAATTAGAGATACCTTTCTATGTTGTAGTGCCATAGATCTAAGCCTAATGAAATCCACTGAGTGGTGTTTAATTCTCTTCTCATTTCTTTCCTCCCCACTGAATCTTCTCAAAAATATTTTTGGAATCAATAGCATCCTTCTCTTCCAGATATACATCAGGGGATGTGAGGTTGTGGGACACTCGCACCTGGGACTACACAGCCCCCATCCTGGAATCAATGCATGGCGCTGCTGAACCTGGACCACAGCCATATGTCTCCTTTGTGAGGATAAACAGCTCTCTGGCTGTAGCAGCTTATGAGGATGGTAAGTAACCATAACTCTCCTCCCTATTTAAAAAAAAAGGCTTTACAAAAATGAAGCAGCTGTGCTCAGCTTTTTGTGTGTCTATAATCCTGTATACACACACACACACTTGCTTTTATGTGAAAAAGTTGGCCAATAACCCTAAATGCATTAGGAGGCATTGGAACATAGCACCCATTAAAACTGATGTTTAATTCCTATTGGAACTGCTGCACAAGGTTTGAGTGCCAGCCTGTGGACCAGCCAAGCCATCTTAAGCAAATAACTTGTTTGCTATAAAAATATTAAATATTCTTCCTTCAGCCTGATTTTTCTTAGGGTGCCCTGAGGCAAGTTTATGATAAGCTTGCAAAGCTTGGTTAACAAAACCTAGATTCTCCCTTCTGGTTCCTTGCATAAAGTATACATAGGGTATATACACAGAACTTTTTCTTTAATGTTGCTTTAATTTGTAGTGCTTAGGGGTTACAGTACATTATTAACAAAGAAAGCCTTCTTTTTGTAAGCAACACATATTGTTTTTGTCATGTATCCTTACTGATAGAAATACCATATTTTCTTACACACTACGTGTCTCTGAATATAATACAAAGCTTATTTCTGAAAGGCACAATGACAAAGAAAAGATTTTTCCAGAGTTATGGTCACATAGAGTGGGGACAGGCCCTAATGTTCAACTGAGTCACCCTTTCTCTCCTGCTTAACTAGAGCTGAAACCCTAGCTGTTGCTGAAGGCTTGTCTCCAAGGGCGGATCTCTGATTTTGAAAAGATCTAAGACAGGGGTTCTCAACCTTTTTCTTCCTGGGGCCCCCCACCGCATGCTATAAACACTCCATGGCCCACCTATGCCACAACTGCCCAGCTCCCCAGTCTTGCCCCCGTGACCCCAGGTGCAGTGGGTAGGGCTTGGCAGCAGAGAGCCCTGGGGCCCCACTCACCTGAGTAGTAGCAATGTGGAGCCTCTCCCACCTGCAGTGCCACCCTCAAGATGGATCCTGTGGGGCCAGGCAGGGCAGGCCTGTCCCCACCCCTTCCTTGGGACTCATGTTAACCCTGGGGCACTAAGGCAGCTCCTCCCCATGCCAGGTCAAGCCAGGCGGACCCCCTGAAACCTGCCCATGGCCCCCCAGGAGGCCTTAGACCCCTGGTTGATAACCGTCAAGCTAAAGAGTCTCCAAGGCTCTGAAATTGGAGGAGACAGATCAGAAGCAGCTAACAGCCAGCAAAAGCACCCTAAGGAAGCCTAGCTTGATTAGTGGAACTTCAAGACCGTTAAAAAGGGGAGACAATTGTTAACACCGCTGGGGTAAAGAACAATGAGCCCTTAAGTCAATTGACTCCCTCAGCTACCTGAATAATAATGCAACAGCTGTTGCACTGTGGAGCAGAAATCAAAGCAGGATGCTTCTATCCTAGTCAGAAAACCAACTTCCTGACTTAATATATGCACCCCAATTTTGGGGGACTTAGTAGGGGGAAGGGAGAAAAAGTGCATGTTGCATGTGGGAAAATATGGTAAAAATTGTTTAGCATGCAAGTGAAAAGGTATAACATTTAGGCTATACCAGAGATAATACAGAATCAAGAGGCAAAGAATGACTAGAACAAGGAGATGGGGTGACAGTTATTAAAAAGGAGAGGCTTGGATAGAGTAAATTTATGTAGTTAGGATTCTATTGTGTCCCAAGCAAAACTAAATCCTATTCATATCCTCCAATACATAATTTTTGTGTTTTGATAGTAAGAAGTCCTTTTCTTTTTATCTGTTTAAATCAAAACTTGTTAATATTCCAGAACTACTGTATTGGTGCTGATTATGATGCAATGTAATATTATCAGGTAGCAGAAAAGAAAATACACTATAGCAGTCAAACATATCAGAGATTCAGATCCATAAATATTAAAATAACATGATCAAAAACAACCAATCTCTACAAAAGAAACAAAGTATTCTGATTATAGAGGGGTTGTTTTTCAATATAAACTGTGCTACAGTTGTTTGCTGTCACTGGAGATCATTAATGCAAAGTTTCCTCATTACATCCATTTTTTTTATTAATCTATATAAATTGACCCTGGTTATCAGAGTCATAGATTATTTCAGTACACAATGCTAGTTTTGGCTTTGGCTTTCTAAATTTAGCAGGCAACAAAGAGCAAAGCTCTCTGCTTTTATATTAATTTGTCTTGTAGTCTTTCTCTGACAACAGCTTTAATAAACTGTTTTTTCAGGGTCCTTGTTTTGAACTGTATGTTGTAATCTAAGTGTAACAAACTGATTTTAATAAACTGATCTGTTTTAACTTTACTGGGTAGATTATTTAAAGGGCTTTGTGACATGACAGTGATTATCCTCATGTAAGAGCTTTGGTCAGAACAGATCTAATTTTCCTACAAATAGGGATTTTTTATTGCTTTGCAAATGTTTTCCAGCATTGTAGTTGCAAAGTATATATTTACAGTTTGGTGGAGAAAATAGTTTTAATCTAAGTGCCAAAAACTTTACAACTTTGCATGCTCTTTATCTGTTGTACTTTTACAGCTCCCTTTCTCCTTTGTTTTGTAAGTTTGACTAATACAGAGAAACCATCTGCTCATGTTGGAGGTGGTGCTGTCAGGCAAAGAGTCTAGACTTCTCTGCTGAATCCCTGGCTAGCAGACTCATTGAGATAACATCAGTTTCTCCCAGTTCAACAGAGCTCAAGCAGCGATGTTCTTGGCATCTGATCACACAGAAGAACAAGCAGGCAGAATTTCCTCATTCAGTGCCTGCCTATAGTACTGTTTTAGCAGTTCAGTAGTAGCAAACACTTAAGGCATAAGAAATATAGCAAACAAAAGGGTATCTTGTAGGATGGCTGTTCAAAAGTGAACCCTGGCTAAATGATGTCACTCAGAAACAACTGAATTGAGAATCTAGGTGAATGGTCCCATGGGTGACAGCTTCAGACAGGCAGATGTAGGGAGAGGGAGATAAAAAAATTGTATTGGGATAAAGTATAAGTTCCCTCCTCCCCTCTGGGTGCCCAGTAGGAACACTGCATGTACACCTGGGGCAGCAAGATTTGGCAACTTGATCCACAGTTGTGATTTTTGAATTCCGACCCACTGGCCTCATATTTCTTCTGCCTTGTTTCCTATTGTCAGCATTGGCAGGTCTCCAGTTTGATTTTACCACTAATTGTGTTGCACGTTACCGTACTGAAATGAATCAAATCAAAATGCTTTTCCTGGAGCATTAGATAAAGCAGGCTAGGGTTCTGGGTAATGAGCAGATGCTGCTAATGCAGGGACAGTAGAGGCCTTGCCAGGACTCCATCTGCTCCATGCTTGCCTGCCTTTGGCTGTGAGCCACAGCTTTTGGGGAACAGCAGTCTACTTTAACCACCCCCCCTCCAGATTCTCATTGCTTGACTTGAAAACTCTGTGGTTTACAATGAGAACATACTTTTTTGAAGACTTGAGCTCCCATGTGTGTCTGTGCGTGTTGGAGGGAAATGATATTGTCCCCATTTATGTTAATATTTTGAAACCTCAACAGGAGTAGCTACTTGCCATAGGTTGACGACTTGACGTGGAACAAATGAAAGTGACTTCTGCACCAAGGAGAATGCCTTGCCTGTATGCATGCTCCATTTTCAGTTCCTCTTGTTAGACTAAAAGCCTAGTCTACTGTTTCAGCAGACAAGATGGGGAATGAGAGGCTCTGGGAGCTGTTTGTGGGTGATGTCCACTGATGTTGAAACTGCTGTACTGTGTTTACAGTATCAGAAATGGAGGCTTCTGATGAAGATAAATATCTGTAGTACACTTCCCAGTGCCAAAATATGCCACAACATTGCCTTTGCACCAGAGTTTGGCTTACATGTACTTAAATGGTACCTGTGAAAGGCTATGTCTACATTGCAGGCTGCATTGTAATATAGATTGACCTGATCTAGTTGTAAACAAACTAGTTTGGGTAAATCTGTACCAGGGCTGTCCAGCTTCTGGGTGGCAGGGGCAACAGGTCCCCCAGCCACACACTGCATGTGCCAACACACAACCCAGTGCCTTGAGCCCCTGTGTACCATACAGACCCACTACTGCCATACCGTATGGGCTGCTGATGTGCCGTGTGAGACCCCAAGCCACAATCTTCCTCCAGCTTCTTCCATGTGGATATGCTGCACAGTCCTCCTGACCTTTGTGGATGCATTGAAACGTGCCACGCAGTTCTTCTGCATGCTGCACAGACACTCTGCAGCATGCCATGTGTTCCCTTCTTCTCCCAATGCTGTAGAAACATGGCACATAGCTCCTGACCCTGTGCCACATGGATGTGCTGCAACATGCCCCCTCCCCACCCCCAGCACAGTAAGCAACTTCCACTGCACTGTAATGGCATGGATGCTGCAAAGGTCCATGTGGGCTAAGCTACTCCCCCCTGCCCCCAGGGGCTGGAGCAGGCAGTGGAAGCTTTAGGGAATAGGGGGAGCCTGGGACTCTGGGGCCAGAGCAAAGTGTTAGTACCTGGACCTGGAGGCCAGGGGCCACATGCTAATCTCTCTGGCACATGCAGTCCATTGGCTACCAGTTGGACAGCCCTGATATATACTAATTCTGCCTTCCATGTAAATGTTCCTTTTGATGCACAGCACCTCTGTGTTTATGGAGAGAAGATTGTCTTACAGTACTTGAAAACAACAACAATGCACATTTGGCAAAATTTGGAGTTACTCAATATTACAGGTTTTAGTTCCTCAGTATCTAAAAACTTATATTTAGCATTGATATAGAAAGGAAAGGGTAAATGTCATCACTATTTTATAGATTCGTCAGTAAATAGCCAAGGAAAGGTGAAGTAATTCACTTAAATATGGTCTTGGGAACAGAATTCAGCTTTTATTCCTCTAGTACTTTGCCCTGTTCATGGAGCCATGCTGTTTTCTACAGGCTTGGTGACTTCAATAAACATATGTAGTAATAATTTTTTGAGAGAGCAAGCACAACAATCATGATAAAATTGACTCGGTGGCTGCTGTGGGAAGAAACAATACTTATCTCAATGTGATTTTTAAGGTTCAGTATTTTGTGACTTAGCAAGGCAAGTAGTATTTGCTATGCCCTTTGAAAACTGAGATTTCAGTGGGAATGCTATGGGAATTGTAACTTTTTAATTACATTTAACATATGCTTCTAGTCCTAGTAGGTTTCATAATATCAAACTTTGTTAGGTGCCACTGGCCTTTCAGACTAAAAGTGCTTTTTGGCAAACATCCAGAATTCAAGATAATAAGTTTTGGACTTCAAGCCAAAGCTCTTTCCAATTCATGTGTTTCATTAATAGTTTATTTCCCTATAATTTCAGGCAATATCTTCCTTGTAGATCATACAATTGCTATTTCAAATTTCACCATGAAGTTATATGATGGGGATTTTTTCCAGCTTCCTCTATTGAAAACAAAATATTTAACAATGAAGAAGTTTTATGTTAAATTGTTTTGGATCAAAGTAGGAAAGGCAGGGGTGAAACTCCCAAATAGAATTAATGGGAATAAAGAGGACAGCTACATATGTATATTCATTCTTTGGTTTTATGCTGATGTGGACCTCCTATATCATGACATTAGATTTTTTTTTTTTGTATGAATAAGTGCTAAGGTTCACATAGTGGCAGATATAATATTTTTTACCAGAGAGAAGTTTATGTGAAGCTGATTATAAAACCAGTTCTCTGCGAGATGTATCTTCAGTGCTGACTTTGTAAAGAATGGAACATACGAGGCTTGTATTGATAATGGGGAACACCTCTGACTCACTCCCCCTTGACAGAAAGACGTCCTCCATAATTGTCCAATTCTAAGTAAGCACCTCCTGCTTCCAGTCAGGGTTAGAGATGCATAGTAGAAACAGAGTAAAAGTCTTTCCCTGTCCCAAATAGTTTGCCATCTGAGACCAGTTGTAACAAGGGGATGTTAATACTAAATGTTCATCAGGCATGCTAAAGCAGTGATTGTAATGTCACACAGCAAAAAATACACTATCTTGTTCTTAACTGACTTCCCTGTTTAGACACTCCAGCTGAACACACACACGTTTTCTCAAGTCAGCCTGGAGAATAAGCATGCATTTGTTTCTAAATCAATCTGCTCTGTTGGAGCAGAGTCAGAGTTGTAGTAATGTAACTCTGGCATGTTGTAGAAGTACCATTTGTATTCTGAATTTCATGGGTTTCTGACGTTTTATGGACTTTTCCTTTTTAAAACTATTGTCTTGAAAGGCACTTGTGCTATTATGTGTATGGAATCTGAACTTCATCGTAGCAAAGTGTTTTTGTGTGAAAGTGAAGCATTAGCTACTGCTGGAAGTATGAGTGCAGATTATGCAAATCATTTATTTTATCCATTCTAGTAAATCTTATGTTTTAGTACCTTTTAGAAAATATTTCTTAAAATGTGTTTTATATGCAGATAATTTAACTAGAAATGTGACTTTTCCTTTTTCTTATCCCATCTCATGCCACAGGAATTGTTGCATTAGTTTTAAATAACAATACTTTAAAACCCAGTTTTAATGCAAAATTGCGGAACAAGCAGTCATGCAAACTGGATTGTGTTAAGTGTGGTTTCAGCAGAGATTCTGGATTCTTATCCCTTTACCTGGAGTAGCTGTTTTAACCCTTATGTCCCTCAGTGGGTTAACTACGTTGTTTTTCCCTTTTGTCTCTTCAGCCCACCTTCACTTTTCTCAGCAGTGCCCCCTCCCACTCCTTTCTATTTAGGTACCCCTGCTCTTTGCAAGTCCATTCATAGCATCTGATGAAGCAGTCTATTACCTACTTATTTTATGACTGAGTGATTTAGTCTTTCAGGTGCCACTATGCCCTGCCTTCAACATGAATAGTGTGAAGGCTGACGACACTCTGGTACGGCTGTGTGAAAGAACCTGTAGTGCTTCATAGTAATGTCCCATCAGAATTGCTGTAACTCTTACCTACTAAATGTTCCCAGTGTAATGTTTCCTGGCTGTTCACTGATGTGTGCAAGCCATGTATAAAACTCCATGCATTCTACACAATTACATGCACATATTTTAAAGTGATATTTAATTGATGTGTATTAATTCAGATCAAAGAAAACACTAATCAGCTCTTGCTCCCTACATATCTCAACATTCCCCCTCCTTATTGCTCCTACTTTTTGGCTTATTTCATAATGCCTTGTGTGAAAGAAGAACCAATTTGCAATGTAGCAGGTCTCTGATTTACTATTTCAGTTTTGTTGTTTGGAGAGCGTCAAAAGAAGAAGAGGACGAAGACCAGCTTCCCAGAGGAGCTTAGAAAATAAGTAGATTAAATCCAATAAAAAGTCTATTTCTCATAAACAGAAACTTACATTTCTGCCTTAAAAACCTCTGTTAAGGTCAATATTGGTATACGTAGTAGTTAATTTAAATTAAGTCCACAACTTAATCAGACTTCATCCTTGGTGTGCTAGTTTGGTGATGTGGACTTGCTGTTTACTACAAAGCATGCAAATCAAAAAGCCTCTTTCTTTATGTTGATATTCTTGACAAACTATAGTATCCAAAGCAAACAGCAGCTAACCCTGTCCATTTAAAATTGTTAACTTGCTTTCAGCACATGGGCACATGCGTTTGCATGTGGCATGTCCTATCATTCTTCTTTTCAAAAACCAGTTCAGCAGTTATTTACCTTTCAAACAATTAACATAATTACCATTATGCTAAGAAGTAATTTTGGAAAGTTCTGCTCTGAGCCCTTATGACTCCACCGGGACAGTTTTAGTCGGGACTTATCTTTTTGATGGAAGCCTAATTGCAGTTTTGGCTTTGTGTACACAAACAGAAGCGGCTAATTGTTTAGGCAAATAGCAGATTAATTTAAATATGCATCCCTAATAAAACAAAAGTGGTCCCCATTATGGTCCTCATTCCCTTGATGAAGAATATAAATATTCGATAGGAGTGCCATTAGACTGAGATCTTAAGGATTGTCTGCATTATTTCACAGTGGTAGCACTTTTCAGATACCAAATAATCTTTACAAAAGCAAACATAAATCAATTTAAACTCATTTAGATACCATTTCCACTATGTGCAGTTTCATTACCACATTCCTGCTTTGCCTCCTTTGGGATATGGAAGGAGCGCTTGCAAACTGGCATGGGTGCCCATCCACAGCTGCTTGTCAGAGCTTTTATGTTTCCTTTTGAAGTAGTAGCCATCATTAATCATTTCATCATTAATGGCCATGCTTAAGTAGAAGGAAGGCATCTTCAGCTATGATCCTGTCTCATGGTGAGGAATTGATGCTCTGTTTAAATTCAGTGTAGTAGCAGCTCAGGAGAGAAATTTAGTTCACTTTTTTTTGTCTAACCCACCTGTTCTATAACATGCTTGTAACTCCAGATTAATCTTCTGTGTTGAAATTCAGCCATTTGCTTTTATATGCCCCCACTTTTTAGTAGAATTCTGAAGATTTATGGAGCTAGCCAGTGCAATTGTTAGTCAGTTCTGTGTCAGTCTGTACTGGTTTTGCTTTAAAAAATGATCATCTCTACATTTCCTTTGTTCTCTAAAATACTAAGATTTGGCTTTTTGTTGCAAACGATATGTAACTTCCATGGTAACATAAGGTGGATTCACTTTATAAAGACTACTTTGCTGTTCTTTTGCACAGTCCAAAAGTATGTAAGTACCTTTTTTCAAACTTGTAAATGCAATAATTTCGAGAGGAGACCAGACAGTCACCTGGCTGGGATCATCTGACCCTCCGTTGTCTTTCCTGCTTGGTGCAGGGGGCTGGACCTGATGGTCTTCCAAGGTCCCTTCTGGCCTTACAATCGATTAAACTAATGTCACTTAATGCTTTAATCTGGGTGCTCTCTCATTTTTCTCTGTCTCTAGCTGAGGGCAAGTGTACAGCAGATAAAGGTCTTAAATAGCTAAGGGTTCCTCCTCCCACCTTAACCCAATCCTTCTAGTGAATGGTTTGCCCATCCCTGGAGCATTGAGGAACAGTCAAACTGCCTCAGTATGGATACTAGTGGTACCTAAGAGATACTAGTGGTACCTACTTTTAAGCGTGAATTTAATAGGGTAGCATGCAATCATTTTTTCTGCCTTTGTATGCAGGGACTATTAATGTTTGGAGCCTGATGATAGGGCGTGAGCCTATCCATCGTTACCAGCACAATCAAAGGTTACAGGCTTTGGCCCTTAGCTTGGAAGGAGCAGCCATAGCTTCTGCATCTGGTTTCCAGGTCAAGGTGGAAAGCTCTGATGACAGGGGATACTGGCAAACCACTGCAGAGTTTGAAATCCAGAAATTGGTAAGTCCTCAGATGGTCAGCTTTGCTCCAAGAGATCTGAGTTTCCTAATTATTTTAGATCATGGCCAAGAGCTATCTAACGAAGACCTTACAGAAATGTTGCACAAGTTCGCTAACAACAATATCAGCTTGCAGTTGAAGGGTTATAGCTATTTAGTGATTAATTATTTCTGGATTGAAGAGCTAAGACAAAATCCTGGCCTAAACCACAAGTGAAAATGAAGCTGAGTCCATATGGTGCAGTTTTGTTGTTCGTAATTATTTTTTGTCAACACTAAACTATACTGGCTCATATTGTAAACCAAAGTTTTCTCACGTAGAATTGGACCTATAACTTGAAGTCTCATTTCAGCTGAATGTTAGCTGATTAATTGTGTGGCAGGATGTCACAAGCTAGCTACTGCTGTCACTTGTGAAGGTGTAGCTAGGTGCACAGCTTCTTTAGATTGCACCTTCTGTCTTTGGAGTTCTGAGGCTATTTGATTTTAAAAAATCCTCCTAAGTTATGGGCCAAGTCTTTTAAGTGATGGGAGTGAGCAAATGAGCGTAGTGACATGTAAATTTTGTGGGATTTTTTTGATCCAGTGGAAGAAATTAACTCTAGCTAATGGATGGAAAATACTGATTAAACAAGTCCTGATACTTCTTAGTCTGCATTGGAATAATTAAAAATGGAATGAAAAAATCCAACAATTGAGACACAGGTTTCTTGGTAAAAATATTAAAACAAGAAAGATATAATTCCACTGGAACCAGATCTCTCTTCAGTATTCTTCCTCATTGTTCTGTATAAAATACCAATTTGGGATATTTCAGAGAAACACTTAAGACACTAATTAAGAACCAGGACATGCAATTTTCTACCTCAGGAGTTCTCAGCCCATTCTATACTGGAATCCTTCAGCAATCCCTTTCCCATTTAGCAAACTGGAAAGAGCAGAGTGGTCATGAGTTCCTATCGTGTTTATGACCCTACAGTTTGAGAATCCTGACCTATTAGCTCTGTCAGGCCTTCAGTCAGTGCAGATGTAGTTAGGGATCTTCTGGAAGGGCTAGACATTTTTAAATCTGCAGCTCCAGATGCTCTCCACCCAAGGGTG
>NW_017729001.1:472979-500956 GCF_001723915.1 Gavialis gangeticus | reverse complement strand
AGTGGTGGACAGGTTGTACTCAACCTGGCAAGATATGGGCAGAGGGGTACCCCAGGGCTTGATCCTTGGGCCCGCACTGTTTAACATCTTCATCAGCAAGTTGGACGAGGGGGTGGAAAGCACGCTGTCCTAGTTTGCTGGTGACGCTAAGATGTGTGGCGAGGTGGACACACTTGAAGGAAGAGAGAGTCTGCAAATAGATTTAGACAGACTACAAAAGTGGGCAGAAAAGAATAGGATGGAGTTCAACGTAGACAAATGTAGGGTGCTGCACCTTGGGAGAAAGAATCCACAGCATACCCACAGGCTGGGGAGTTCCCTCCTTGAAAGCACAGGGGTAGAAAGGGATCTTGGAGTCATTATTGACTCCAAGATGAACATGAGCTGCCAATGCCAGACCGCAGCCAGCAAGGCCAGCCATACCTGGTCATGCATCCAAAGGTGCATTTCAAGCCAGTCCAGAGAGATGATACTCCCCCTCTATGCAACATTGGTCAGGCCGCAGTTGGAGTACTGTGTCCAGTACTGGGTGCCTCACTTCAAAAGGGATGTGGCCAGCCTGGAGAGGGTTCAGAGGAGGGCCACCCACTTGGTGAGAGGGCAGCAGGACAGGCCCTACGAGGAGAGACTGAGGGACCTAAACCTGTTCAGCCTCAGCAAGAGGAGTCTGAGAGAGGACCTGGTGGCTGCCTACAAATTCTTCAGGGGAGATCAAGAGCAAACAGGTAGAGCCCTTTTCTCCCCAGCACCACCTGGGGTGACAAGGAACAATGGTAACAAGCTGATGGAGAATAGGTTTAGGTTAGAGATCAGAAGACAATTTTTTACAGTTAGGGTGGCCAGAATCTGGAACCAACTTCCCAGGGAAGTGGTCCTCACCCCTACCTTGGGCAAATTCAGGAGGAGGTTGGATGATCACCTGTCTGGGGTCTTGTGAACCCAGCATTCATTCCTGCCTTTGGCAGGGGGTCAGGCTAGATGATCTGTTCAGGTCCCTCCAGACCCTGGCTACTATGAAACTATTTCACCAGCACATCACTCTGTCAGAGCAGCATTTCTGTACCTACCTTACAACAGAAGACTGAAAGTCAGGACTCCTTGGGGACATCTACACAAGACATTGGCTTGCGCAATAGCTGAAAAATACTGCACAGTAGCGCATCATAGCATAGACAGTGCTAATACATTACTGTGCAGTATTATTAGGCTACCACGCAGTAGCGTCAAAGATGTTCACTGTTGATACTTTGCAGTAACTCCAGTTACTGTGCATTTATTTAGTACTTGCTAATACAAGTACTAAATAAATGCACAGTAATGACTGTGCAGTAGCATCTCATGTAGACATGCCCCTTAAGTCCTATATTCTAGGTCTTCCATTGACTTAGTAACCACATGCCAGTCACTTAATGTAACCTTCCTGTCCCTCATTTTTCTCATGGGTCAGTTAGTGCTTTTACCTATTTCCTTGGCATGTTATGAGGTGGAGTTTTTTTGCAAATATATCTACAATGGAATGAATGGAACATGCTATATGTGGTATTATTTTTATAGGAATTAAATCTCCAAAATCACATAGGCAGAAAAATCAAACATCAGTTTTATTTGAAACTTGATTCCAAAGTGAGATGGTTTAATACAGTTTCTACTTATAGTACTGTGTATTAACACTTGGGTTAAAGAGCCTTACTTAGCCTGTGGCCATGCTGCATCCTGGTGATGATAGGTAAAGAAATTCTCAGCCTACATGCATCTGAAAAATAAAAATGTCTGTGCTGTTATAGGTCAACTTCCTCCAGTTGGTTCCAGGTGTTATTGGGAGTCCAGTGACCGTAGCAGCTGCTGAAGATGTTGTCTATCTCCTGAAAGCAGAACAGCCAGGAAAAATTCTTCATTCAGTGTATGGTCAGCCTGTCACGTGTCTCGATGTGTCTGCCAATGAGGCAGCCTTTGGAGTCAAAGGCTTTGGCTGGTTATTAAATGAGACCAACAAGGTAATTAAAAATAGGGGGTTTTTTTCCTTTGCAGCTATCTAGGTGCTTCCCATCATTGCTGGGTTTTTTCTTTTATATGGATTGAGTGGGAGTGCAGTCTCTTAATATAATTCTTTGGTGCTTAGAAGAACTTTTTTTCTTTGGGCATGAAATGGGGAACTGTTGATGCTTCAGTAGCTTGGTCAAAAGGCTCATACGAGCTTTGGTAAGTAACTTGTATTTGCTTCTCCTTAGTTAACTGGAATAGATACAGCTGTGCGTTCTACAGCATCAGCCCTCTAGGGGGAACTCTTTTCTTTTTAAAATAAATCTATCTGAAGTATGCTAAGCAACAAGTCAAACCTTGTTTGTGCAGTCCTTGAAGAATGCTCTTATTTTTTGGTTTTGTATTTGAACTACTTTATTTCCAAGCCTGATTATTGCTCTAGAGGTTTGTCATAAGCCTGAAGCCTTTTATAAGACTTTCTGCTTCCTTCATCAGCAGATTTGATGGAATGCAGATTCTGTATTGCATTTTTGCTTAAAAGGAAGGTAGCTCAGGCAGGCTCTAACCACTGAGATGTAGTCAAGCACCTACCAAGTGTTCAGCACTCCAGTGAATCCAAGGCTTTACAGAGATTTTAAATTTGTCATTGAGGTTGACATGTCATCTGCCATGGCACAGCATGTTGTGTTTTCTTGTCCTGGTGACTAGATTGAGACATTGGGAATATGCTTCATAGAAATTCTGTACCAGTATGGACTTAGTATTTCAGATATTTTGTTGTAGAATTTAAGCTTTTGTTAGAGGAAAAAAATCAAGTTCTTCTGCGGTAATTCCACCTTCCTCCCCCATGTTAATCAGTATAGAGATGTCTTATAGTGTCTGTACACTGATTGAAGCAACTCTGAGTAGTGTAAATTTGCTTCATTTATCGCATTGAATAGTTATCCCTAAAAATGAATAATGGTAAATGAAATATTGGCTAGTGTGAATGTTTCTATTAATCCTCATCTTTTTTGGAACCATCCAGCTGGTCTGTGTTAATTATGGTCGCATGTTGCAGAAGTTAGAGAGAGAATTTCATTTTGATAGAATCAGAGAAGTAAGGTTGGAAGGGACCTCCATAGATCATCTAGTCCAATCCTCTGCCTGAGATAGGATCATCCAAACCATCCTATATAAATCCATTAACAAACCTCTTAGTAAGACTGCTGACAACCCTGGCACAATGCAAGAAATAACACCCTAGGACCATAACAGCTAACATCCTGCTTCTGTAAAACGTTGTTAACATATGCTCAGTGGATGCCAGGTAGAGGGCCATGCCCCCCACTACAGAGGATGGCAAAAAAACCCACAGTCTATTGCAGTGCAGGGATTATTCTGTACCATAATAGCTGCCAGTGTTTTCCCTAGTACTGTTTTAAATGTTTCAAGCAACAGAGCCTTCCATCACCTTCTTTGGAGACTGTTTTACAGTCTAACAGATCTACTCTCAAAAAACTTCTCCTCTGGTGTGGCCCTTTGCATCCCTCTTCCCCCTCCCCCATTCTCTCTTTAACTTTCCTTCTTAGTTTCATCCCATTGCTTCTGTTTACAGTGGCAATGCTCAAAGGTGGTTTTGTTAAGTCCCCAGAGTTCAGTCCCTACTCCAGTGTCATACCAGTGGCTGTTTCCCATTGGGTGCATCTACATGTGCTATTAATGTGCAGCAATAAACTCTGGAGCTTATTGCTCTGGAGTTTATTGCTACCTGGAAGCTTCCGGTTGAACCGTTTACACATGCACCCAGACTGCAGCACATCGAGGCGGGTTACAGCAGCCCCAGCTGGCAGGGGACCTGGGAGGTCAGCACGCGTGGAGACACTGAGATGTTTACTGCAGAGCTAATTAGTCAGTGCCCCAGTCAGGGCCATCTCTGGAGGGTGAAAAATGGGGTGACCACCCCAGGCCCCGTGCTTTGAGGGGCCCTACAGAGCCAGGGCGGAGTGGCATGGTGACTCCGCGCTGCTGCCAACTTCATGTCTGGCCTCTCAGCATGCCTCCCCCCTGCCGCTCAGTCCGCTGCCACTTACCACCTCCCCTGCCACCGAATCTGCCTCTGGCTTCCTCGCATCTGGGAGCGGGGCCCCGCACCCTGCTCAGGTCATCTCTGGCCCCAGTAAATATCTCGTGTAGACACGCCCATTGATTCAGTAGTAAATTCAGTAGCCATTCAGTCCAGTCAGATCACTCCCATGTATGCAGTTGGCTACAAAAACTGGCCTGTCAGCACCCTGTGGACTGCTGGGCTTGGGAGGACCTTTGACTTCTGATTATGTGCAGGGCTCATAGTGAGTTACTATGGCACAGGAGAACAAGGACAACTTCTGAGGGGAAGCAAGCAGAAACATGAGAATGGGAGCTGTAGCCAGTGGTTACTAGTGCATTTTAACTGTTTTTTTTCCCTGTTTGGAAACTGAATAGAATGGGGAAGCTTTCTTTTTAATTAGCTCCATGCTGGAAGTGAAACTGTCCAGCTGCTTCTAATCTCCCCTTAAAATTCCCTTTCACACACAAAGCACTGAAACCTTCATAAATACCTTTAGGGGTGAGAGATGCTGTGAAGCCATACTGTATTATTAATTCCTTTGTCATCCTAATCCAATTTTTTTCTCACAGAGGTGGGAGGTTAGATAATAGAATTGCCTCATTCAAGACCATTACATCGGCTTTCGCCTTTGTGCCTCATAAAGGAATAGAGAAATCTACTTAGAGCCCCTAGCATCATTCTGTAGAGTTGGACATATTTCCTAATTCAGTTCTGAAGTATTTGGCATTTAATGGCAGATTGTATTAAGCAATGCATCAGTGCGCATCCTAATCAGGGAGATGTGACTGAAGTAGTCCAGACGGCTGGGGTGTGTTTGACAAGGACGCTTGCTTGGCATTGCTACACCAGCTGACATCACGCCGGAAATTAATTACTAATGTCTATTATGATAATTATTCCCCCCACACAGACGTGAAGGGACTTTGCATTGGTTGATTACTCCAGTTACAAGTTGACAGTCTGTCTTTAGAAGAGCCTTCGATCTCAGGAACGTATCAATGATGAATTCCCACCCTTTTTGCTAACAGCTGCCTCATTTTAGTATAAAAGCTGCATCCCATTTTGTTTGAGGTCTGTATTATATGCAGCGTGTTAATTATTATTATTATTATTTATTATTATTACATGAGCCTTTTAACTGCCTGGTATTTTTTTAGTGTGGACGTTAAATACCTGGACACTATCAGCATGCCTCACAGTCAATAAAATTCATAAAGTTGGATAATGGTATTAAGCAAAAGGTGTTGGATTCATCCCTTATGTAACTCCATTGATGTCAATGGATATAAATTAGGAATGACTCTGGGTTTGTGATGCATAGGAGAAGACACGTTAAAAAGTGAATTTGTAAAATGCATAGAATGAAGGACTATTAACTCAGAAAGCATACTCTGCCTGGGCTCTTATGCTTCGATCCGGACCTGCAGCACCTTGGCTAATCCAGCCCTGCCTCTCCATATACCCAGTTCTTCCAGTAAATGTCAGTGTTGACTGAAATGCGTGGTGTATCAGATCCGATGGCTTTTTCCTTAGTAGTATCTTGTACTTGGATATAAACTCTTTAGGAATTGTGCTGAGAACACGAAATTCATTTTACTTGTGAGCCACCAAGATTTGAACTCTGGAAAAAAAATTCTATGATAGTTTCTTAGCATTGGAACAATCAACCTGTTGAGCAAAATGGATGCTTTTACAACTACAGAACAAGATTCTGGGAAAGAAAATGACCTTTGTGGGAGCCTTTGTGGTACTAAGTGGAGAACCTTCTTGAATTATTGTATTTTCTCAAATATAAGATACATTTGCACCCCAAAATTGGACTGTCTGTATTAAATGGGGAAGCTGATTTTCTGACCAGCATATAAGCACCCTGCTTTGATTTCTGCTACATAGTGCAGCAGCTGTTGCATTACTGTTCAGGCAGCTGAGGAAGTCACTTGACTTAATCTCCTATTGTTCTTCACTCCAGAGGTGTTAATGATGGTCTCTCCTTTTTGATGGTTGTGAAGTTCCACTAATCAAGCTAACCTTTCCTCGGGCAATTTTGTTGTCTGCTTGTGTGTCCTGGTTCCTCCTCCTACTTCACAGCTCTTTGGTTCTGAGTAAATCCACCCATGGAAGTGAACCTTTAGCCTCAGATAGGGTTTTTTTAGGCAGGAAAGGTAGGATGAGCCAGCTAAAGATTAGGCTTTCTCCCTGCTGTATACAAACTCTGGAAACATTTTTTCTTCATTTTGCCTTTCAAAAACAAGATGCAGGGGTATGTCATATGTGAGAAAAGATGGCATTTCCTCATTTGTGGATTCATTTCATACACACATTGTGTAGGTGCTCCTGCCATCCTGTATCTCTGTCCCCTATATTAGCTGATGTAATGGCAAAGGGCTAGTGGTGTGTGTTATTCTGTTTTGGGTTTTGGCCCCTGCATGATCATAAGATATTTAAAGATAATTCTGTGAGGAGTTTTAGGGGGAAAGGTTGGCTGGAAAGAGGATATTTGAATAGCACTCCTCAGACTGGATAGCTTTGCTGCATCCACATGAGCAAATGTGTGTGTTTGCAGCAGCACAGATAGTAGTGGCACAAATTTGTGCTGCTACTTTGTGCTGCAGTGCATACCCCTGCTCATGAGGTTCACAGCAGAACACATTGTCCTGCTGCTCCATGTGCTGCAGGGCGGGAGAAGGGGGCTGGCTAGGGTACAGGGTGCCTCAGCGTGGAGCTAGCTGGAAGGCAGCTCCCAAGCTGAGGCACCCTGTGCTCCAGACAACCGGGGAGCAGCATGTGGAGATGGGGGAACAAGCAGCCCAGGGCTGCCTGCTCCCCCATCTCCATGCACTGTGGAGCCTCGGCGCTGAGGCACCCTGTGCCCCAGCCAGCCTTTTCCCAGCCCAGGGCTGCCTGCTCCTCTGTCTTGAGGCACCCAGCACCCCAGCCAATAGCTCTGCAGCTGGTTGGGGCACAGGATTCCTCGAGACTGGGGCTCCATATGCCTCAGCATGTTTATCCCAGCACACAGCACTTTGGCATACTTTGCATCCCTTTTTTTCTCAGGTTTTTTTTTTTTTTTGCAACCAGGAAATCCCAGCAGCAATATTTCTACCCCTGTGCTGCAGATTAGCAGTGCAGAGCATGGTTTAACATGAACATATGCAGTTTCTGGTGCTCCAAAGAGGTTTGCAGTGCCACAGACCACATGTGCCTGCACATCTAGGTCCAGCCTATGATGCTAGTGTATTTTACAGTACAACTTTAGTCTTTCACCTGACCTAAGCTGGTGATTGAGTTGTGCTTTGTGGGGGTTGGACTACAACGTCTGGAGGTCCCTTCCAGACCTACTTCTCTATAGCTCTATGTCCAGCATCATTCCTATCTCTCAGCTATAGTTTAGTGTTGTTTTCCTGCTACTGTGTTTAACCTCCAATAAAGACCTCACGTGGCTCAGTTTCTAATGTAGACCTACCCAGCATGAGTGGCGTTGTGAAATGTAGGACTTCCTTTGTTTGCATTAATGGAATACAACTTTAACATTTCAAAGTGAACCACATGGGATTTTTCTTTTAAAACTTCAAGTCAGATCTCATCTTTGATTTTACTGGAGCAGATCTGGTCAGCCGGCAGCCACCTGGGCTGCATGTGGCCTTTGGGGGATTAATTTGCAGCCCCAAACTCCCATCCAGCAGTTGCTCCCCATTGCTCCAGCTGCAATGGCAGGCAGGATGTCTGGGCTCTCCCTACGCCCTCTGGCTTCCACTTTCTGGAAGTGAAAGGGGTGGAGCAACATGACACAACCCTCAGTACAATGGGGACCTGCAGCCTGGGGCACTCATGTGACATGGACATGGTGCAGAGGGGGAATCTGTGGGTGAGACAGGACCATCCATGCATGAGATGCAGCAGGGAGACACCTGTGCAGTGTGCAGCCCAGGGGTCCCATGGCCTGCACTGGTGTTGTTTGTAGCCCTTGCTGGTGCAGCCTGCAGAGTATACAGCTCCTGGCTACCTAGAAGTTGGACAGCCCTGTACTAGAGAACCACTTTGGGTCTCGTCTGTCCTGTGTGTGCTTTTGCTTTTCACTGACTTAACAAAAATGCTTAATTTTCATTTCGATAAATTCAATTCCTCTCTTAATTGGTCAGCCTGCGGTGTCTCTTCTGGTGTCATAACTTTTTTAGGTCTCTGGCTGTCATGGAGTCTTCTAGGGTAGAGATGTTCTGAAGTTCTAATTTTTTAAAAGGAAATCTTTGTCATCATAAAACCCTGTATACAGAAAAACCGTAATTCCATATAAAAGCTATAACAAAAAAACCAAAGTGTGTGCAACCTGTTTGTTACCTTTAAAATTAATGTTTTCCTAAAATGGATATTTTTTTAATACTCAATTTTAGTTCCTTTTCAGTATCATCATTGTTAGTGGTGTTCTGAAGTCTGCCAGCCCACTTAATAAAGTTGCTGGTTTAACCTCTGTGTATTCACTTTTGACACCAACTACCTGATTTCTTTGTGTAATTTTATAGTTTCATGTAGATACAGACCATTTCTGTACTACCTTTCTCTGTGGTTATGCGTTGTTAAACGGCTGCTATTTTTTCACTTTGACAGGGTGTGTCTACACGTACAACTAATGTGCGTTCAACTGCACTCAGGCATGCGTCTACACATGTGCCAGGGTCGGGAGCACCTTGAGCCCAACAGAAACAGCCTAGTCCAGGGCTTCTCCTGCCCTGCTCTGCTCCCCTGCAGCAGCCAGGGGGGCCCCAGCTGCAGCTTGGGGGGTTAGGCTTGGGCTGCCAGGGTGCACAGGAGGTCAGGCCTGGGCTCTGGGGGGCAGCAGGGGAGCTGGCCCTGGCTCTGGGGGTAGCTCTGAGCGGCACAGGGCTCCGAGCTAGCCATGATCTCCGGGGAGTAGGGCAGAAGCTGCCCCTGGAGCCAGGGCCAACTCACCTCCCCACCCCCTGGAGCTCAGACCTGCCCTCTCCCTAAGCCAAGCAGCAGTTGTGGCCCCTGGCTGTCTGGGCTGACCAGAAGCAATTTGCTCCCAGATCAGTTTTTACATGTACATTCAGGTGCCTATATCTGTCAGTACTAGCAAACAGCACTTTACATTAATCTACTGTGCAGTAATTGTTGTGCGTATGTAGACGGTGGTGCTTTACTGTACGTTAAATTAGTCTAATGCACAGTAAAGCACATGTATAGATGTGCCCAAAATGGTTGCATTTTGGAGGTGAATAAATTGGTGCTTGGGCATAGTTGGCCATAGCAGTTAGAGGTTGAGATTGTGTAAGTGAATCTGTCTGAGCTTAAGAGCAGTGGTTCTCAACATTTTTAGCCTCAAGGCACCCCTCAGAAAATGCCAGCTTAGTTTTTACTCCTTTTTGGACTATAGCAAAACAATAGCACAATTTGTCTATTTCAGAGTACTCAAAAAAACCACAACAGGTGAGAATGTTTTTAATACTATGGATTTCCTTTTGAAATCTGTTCTCATCTTGTGAATTTTGTTTATGGACCTAAAAGTGCTAACATTGTGTGCCACCCTGCAGTACCCCTGAAAGGATCTTGCAGCCTCTTGGTGGAGAATCACTGCTGTAGAGTGTTAGAGGCCCTTGGGAGATGGAAGGCACTATGACAATATACCAGTTTTTTTGTGTGTTTAAATTATGTAGGATTGATTTCCATGTATAATTCTCGCTCCTTCCTTTTTGAGATATGCCTTTTGAACCTTTTAACTTTCTAATTCATACAATTAAACACACGTAAAGTTCAGTAACTAACCACTTTCTTGCCCATCAGTAATCAAATCTACCTTCATAATGTTCTACCAAAAACTCAGAATCTACTAGATTGAAGAGCCATTCATTTTTGAAACTTTAAAAATCTTATTAAAATATGCTTACTTATGCTCCTTAATGAAAAATGACAAGCTTCTCTTTGATATTCACACACTGATGCATATTACTGAAATTTGGCACAAGTGCTTAGACAAGTATCTCAGGTTTTGAAAATGTAGCTGTTTACGATGTGTTGTGAATATGTAACAGGGTTATCTACAGAAACAGACAAATAATCTATTCCACTCTGGAGGTCCGTCTTGCCTTCATTTTACCTACTCAGTGTTTAGGTGAAGGAAGTGTGGGCTTTTTTCTGAAGTAAATGGTTTAGTTGATAAATACAATATTACCTGATCTGTGAATACCTGAACTTTTACATCAGTCTTAAGCCACAAGTCAAATGAGTTTGGTGACCTCATTCCAATCCCTAGCAGACATCTGTCCACATCACAAAACCATCAAGTTTGGCACAATCCTGGACGATTGGCAGTCCCTGCTCAGGAAGGGTCCAGTACTGGAACAGCAGGGGTTGCAGGTGCATTGGCAGAGCTGTATTGCTGTAGTTTGTGCACTGCCTGCCTGCACAATGCCTGGCTCTCCTTCATGCTACCAGCTTTAAGTCTCTTGCTATGATTCTGTTCTAACAAAAACTTGAAAAATCAACTATGTATCTCTAGGTGATTTATGTAGCAGGCAGAGGTATGAAAAGGAGTAGGGTAAGAGCACCATTGGAAGATACTTTACTCTTGCCATGCTCTCATATTGCAGAATATTAGGACAGAATCAAAATAATACTGTTACAATTCTCTGCACTGGCTCTTTGAGTACCACTTAAGAGTTGTCTAACACAGCTAAGCATACCTGAAAGGGAAGTTTTTGTTTGCCAGCCTACAGTCACCTTTGGGATAGCATGAAAGTCAATTTTCCACATGCTCACAGACACCATTGTGCTACCAGTTCCACACAATGACTTATATCTGGCAAAGACTAGCAAAATAGTCTCTCTGGCTGATTGTCAAAAATTACATCATATTGGAGTAAACTGCTTTTAAATCAAACATCCATTATTCATGTATATTAACTGCTTTTTTATTTTTTTACTGGCTATTTTGTGTATGATTTACTCTTTTTTTTTACTCTCTCTCTCCCCACTCCCACCATTGTCTGTCTGTCTCTTTCATCTGCTCCATTTAAATCTTAGCTCATCTTTAAATTTATGGAGCCAGTACACTTATCTCCATGTACAAGTATCAATACGCTGACCTCGCATTTGTTAATAGTCAAATTTCCTATGTTGCTGTGCTATGTGCTATATTTACAGTATCCACTAAAACAATTTGATACGTTTACACAGATAAATTATGCCCCCAAGGCTTGTAAATTTTTTCTATTTTTTTCCCCATCCTTCACAGAAATAAAAATCCAAACTTGTAGTCATGTAACACTAAGCATTAAGCTTAGTCTGATGATGAAATCTGATTCAAACATGTGAAATAGTCATGCCATTGCTTTATGTGGCAGGTAAAGCAAATGCTTTTGATTTATGGGTAGAAAATAGCCTTGTGAGTTCTGTCCTGTTATTTAGGGAAACCAAGACTAATTTCAAATTTCATGAACCTCTTCATTGCTGGCAGAACATGGATGTATTCAAAACGGTGTTTTCTCTAGTTAGGGTGGCAGCATTATCCAGGAGATAAACCACTAAACTAAGTATAAGATGCAAGTTCTGTTCCCAACCCAGTTGCTAATTCTTTATATGGCTTTGGGCAAGCCATAATTTTAATCTGGTCCTCAGTTTCTCAGTGGTAAAATGGAGTGAGGTTCTGTGTCTCTTTAAAAGTTCCTGTCAGAGTTAAGAGGCTTTATTATGTATGTTGATTCGAGTGGGCAAAAAGTTGAGAGGTTCCAGAGAAATAAGCCACTGTAGAGAAGTATATTTCTGTGTATCCTGCATGTTAGAAAGAGGGCTTATGTTTCAATGCTTTGTTCAATACTATACCTTTTCATTAGTAATTATAACAACAATAGTACTTTATGTAGCATATGTTATTCAAAACAAACTGAACTAATGCATGTAAGCATTGCTTTGCCCAGCATTGAAAGGAAGGCATCCCTTAGGGTAGAAAGCAGTATTTTAACTAGCAACAAAACACAACAACTTAGGGCAATAAGGAAAAACATGACTCCCTACAGAGGGACTCTAGCTATTTCACAAAGCAGTCGCCTAAATTTGGCATTTAGCCAGGACACTGGGGCACACACCCCTGCTCTTGTGAAAAGTACCACAGGCTCTTTGATAACAAGTGTTTGGGGACTTGTTTTATGTTGCATCCAAAACAGGCATCTCCAGCAGCAGAGTATCCTTAGCTACATGCTGGGGCATTGGATGTACATGGGAGAGGTCCATGAATGCTAGTTCCTTCAGTAGCTTTCTCTTTCTTGAATATATTTTAGATTCTTTATGCCATGTTTGATAGTACCAAAGTATAAGATCTAACATAGCGCACGGGCCAACCTGGTCTGACTATGGTAATTCTTTGTTCATTAATTTGTTGCTCTTTATTAAGTACTAGAACTGCATTTTAAAACATTTCCAAACACCTACTGATGTGCAGTTTCCTAAACTACAGTAGGTTTTCCATTCTCTACCCACTCCCTCTTCTAATACATCTGCCAACCTATTTCTCAGTACATCTGAGAACAGTGGCCACAGGTTGAGACTCACCCAACTCATGTAATAAAGAGGGAAATTAGTCTAATGCATTGTCTTAACAAAAGGGAGAGTATGAGCATGAATAATTAATATCACTAGTCTGTGGCAATCAGATAAAATGAAGTCCCATTTGCTCAGCCTTATTAAAAGAGAGAGAGAGCGAGCGAGGGGGAGATGGTAAAGGTCGTTAAGGGACTTGTAACATGGAAAGAACCGCCTCTGAGATAGATAATGTGTTTTCTAATCTCTGTGGTCTTTAACTAAACGTAATGGTAAAGGTACTCTTTGGATATTTCTGGCTTATTGAATTATTAAACATTCTAGGAGATCACTTGACTCTTGTCCAATAACTTAGGTTTTTTCATTTGACAGATGTTAGCAGGTAAAGATTTTGTGATTTGTGTTTTAGTCCCTGATAAATTTATGCAATATTTAAATAGTTCCTTTCCCTCCTTCTGCACCAAAATTTCTGTTGTGAGAAGCAATTACCTTGTTACATGTTACCCCAAAGTACCCCAGTTCACACCCCGAAATTCTTGGTTCTTTGCCTATTAGGTCACTAGTCTTATGTGTCCATTACAGGATTATAAATGTCTTCAGAAGGGTAATCCCTTTGCTACGTGCATTATAAGATTATAAACCTCCTAAAGACCTTATACTTTATTTCCCCTTTAACACATGGGCCCTTATTTCAGCTCCCAAGTGACCAGGTTTTTCATTCATTATCTTTGGCCTTTAAAAGAAAAAAATCCTTGTTATCTGGTGGGTATTACAGAGAGCTGGGCAGATGTGTTACAGTAACTTCAATATTCTGTCATCACTGCAGTTATAAGCCCACTATTTTTAAGGTTTTAGCAGTCAGGCATAGAGTTACCACATTCTCTCACATACAACACACAACTTTCTCTCTCCAAAAGACAGCTGCTGGAAATTGGCATGTGCATTATAAGCAAAGAAATATGGTAACAAGTTTCTACCACTTAAGCATCTACCAAGCAAAAGCAAAGCTAAGTCTTCCTAGGATCCACAGGGACCAGAACAAGGAGTGACCTGGGCTCCCTATCTGCTGCTACTCTGTTACTTACTGTAACAAAATATCTTCTTTTCTTTATCCTGCCTTTCAAAAACAAAGTGGTGTGGCTATGGGGCATGTTGCATGCAACAAAATATGGTCTTTTTAGCTGAAACTTATGGACAACTAAAGGGCCAAGAAAAAAAAAAGTAACAAATAGGTTTATAACAAATATTTGGGATTTTTTGGGATGGCAAGATTTCAACTGAAATTTGGTCTGAGCAGTTAAAGGATGATGTA
Source organism: Gavialis gangeticus (assembly GCF_001723915.1). Classification (NCBI taxonomy): domain Eukaryota; kingdom Metazoa; phylum Chordata; order Crocodylia; family Gavialidae; genus Gavialis; species Gavialis gangeticus. The sequence continues at coordinate 487,028 of NW_017729001.1, read as the reverse complement.
ACTATATACTGAAAACAGCAATGAACGTTTTTTCATAATAGAGGGCTTTAGGTCAGAAAAACAGATGCCTAACACAAAACACAGAAAAAAAAGGGTAGGGGAAACAATGTGAGGAAAGAGTGAAAGGAGACACAGAACTTGTCCATTTGTGTCCTCGTTAGTACCATGAGCTTGGAAGGTCCAGTGGACCAGAACCTTTGCTTTGTGTAAGATATTTATAGAAACAGAAAGATTAAAAGGTTCAATTATCTATCAACTTTGCAAGCATAAATTAAAAAAATTAAAAGCATGTTTGCCCAGTTAAAATACTGGCAAAGCTATTTTTCAAAATGACACTTTGCAAGGAGTGTGAAAAATAATTGTATTCAGGAATTGCTAAGAAACAGATTATAAAATTGGAAGCAGCAAATTTTCATTGGGCACTTCCCTGTTCATAATGAAGCAAATTTTACAAATCATTTCCCAGTTACGTGTTTAAAAGGTGAATTGGAGCGAAGATCTATTTGTTGAATTAATAGTCAACAAATACTTCTAAATATCAGCCCCAGGGGAGTTTCATGGGAGCAACAAGAGGCCCTGCATCACAGGAGCTAAGCATTAAGTTAGAAAGGAAGGGTCTTGATTCCTACAACTAGGTTGGAGTCTTAGTTGGCCAACTGCCACAAATCCTCCTCAAACATAAACAGAATTCAGCAGCATTTGTTTTGTCTTTCATGTGAAATCTTTCAAAAGAGAGGGGTTGCCTGCAAAACACATGCCTTGGTTTCCTCTGTACTTTCACAATAAAAAATAGTTTAACACAGTGTTTTGGCTAAAACAGCATTTTTACCAGTGTTGTATAGTATGCTGGCTGTGTTGCATCTCAGAAAAGGCTGCGTTTCACTGGCAAGTTATAAATGCACAGGATTGAAATGGTTGCCTGAGATCAGAGGCAGATCCAGAGAGGTTGCAGTGGTGTAGCTGTACCCCCTTTTCAACTGGACCATGCTGCTGGAGCCTCTGGGGATTTTGAAATAGTCCCCAAAGCAGGTAATAATCCCCCCTCGCTTATCCTCCCTGCTTAGAGGAATGTCCTCTCTCCTCTCCTTCCTCCCATCCCCTCCTGCTATTGCTTTTCCCGTGGTCCCTGGTCCTGGGTGAGGGAATCTTCAGCATTGTTCTTGCCCTCTCCAGCTGTGCTGCATGGAGACTGAGCTCTCCTAGGGCAGCAACAGCTGCAGTGGCCATGGCCAGGGGTGCCACTTCCTGGTGCCTGCTCCTGCAGGGACCGGGCAGGGTGAGGAAGCCCACTCCTGATTGCTGCTGCCACTGTGACTGTGGCTGTCCCAGCTAAGCCTAGTCCCCACAGCCTGGCTGGACCAGGTTTCAGTGGCTGGACCAGGTTTCAGCCTGGCTGGACCAGGTTTCAGTGGCTCTGAAACTTCCCCCACCTCCAGGAAAGCAGCAATGGCAGGAGAGGGGTGGATGGGGGACGCTTACCTGCTTTGAGGACTTTTAAAAAAGCCCAGGGCTCCTCAGCATGGACTGCCTGCACTGGTGGGTGGGTAGGGGGAGGAGGCAGGGAGCAGGGGGTGCAGCCACCCCTCTCCTGCAGCGTTCCCCTTTACCAAATCCTGGATCTGCCCCTGCCTGAGACATATACTGCTTCTTTATGGACAGTGTTGTAACTCAGTTTATAAGCACTTTTTCCTGGCCTCTCATTCATCTTGTTTTGGAAGGTTTATTTTTCTCTTTCTCCAGAAGTAAGTTGAGTTGTATTTTGATTCTGAGGGGATGGAAACAAGTGCTTAGAAGAAAAGGTTGGTGCCCAACCAACCCTTCGTAGACACACTGCTTTCCTAGCCTTAAGATAAGGAGAAATGGCAGTTGTTATTGTAAGGTCTCAAATTTTGCTGCGTTCCTCAAATTCTCTAAATGTTCATGTTCATTATTTTTTTTAAAAAAACAAAACTTTCTGTTGCTAAGAGACAGCCATCACAAAAGGTTTGCTCAAGGTAGGTTAATTTGACCTTTCACAAAACTGGAGACAAAATTAGATGGTTAATCCACCTTACTTTGGTAAGGTTTCAACTTCAAAGCTAATCAGCCAGCAAAATTCTAATTTATGTTAAGCACAGATAATGCTTTTCTTTCCTTTGAATTTTTCTTTAAAAAGCTGTCAACAAAGCAATGATGTACTGTTAAAATGTAAAAGCTATATGATGCAAATATGAAGGTTCCTACAATGATCCAAATGTGACTTTCTCACAGTGTATATTTTTTGTGCTGCTGAAAAGTCATACTGTAACATTTATTAATTTACACACAAAACCAGAAAAATGGAAGTTGAAAAGACCATGCATGCAGGATGGTTATGTTAATGTTCCCATAGAAACCTTGCCTCTTTTTTTCCTTGACATTTTAACTGTCTAACCTTAATATTGGATTGGCAGAGATTGTATTTATTGATTGATTGATTGGTCTAAAGGGACAACAGTTTCACAAAATGACCTAAATGTAAGTTCAAGTACCTTGGCTGCTGCTGAGCCCACTTGCTGATTTGTATGGTTTGACAATCACATGTTGCTTTCCTTAGAACTACTCTTTCCCTAAATGAAAGATGAAATTGTCTATGCAGAAGAAACAATGAAATAGCATACTGTGCTCTCAAACGCAAGAATTAAACAAGTAGGAAAATGTGTAGTCTTTTTGCAGTGCACTTGGATATTACTTGTAGTAACAGTAGGTACATTTTTTTCTGGAAAGAATTGTGGTTTAAGCTGAATGATATGGTAGTCTGTCTAGCTGACTATGAAGGGGCTTTGTGTGGTGTCTGTTATGACTAGATGTATGCATTCAATTATATTCTCTATTTTTCTCTTTTGCCATCTTTTACAGAATCTCTTTTCTGTTTCTTCATTATTTTTAGAAAACAGGTAGAATTAGCTTCCAATACTATTACAAGTAAAATATAAAATCTGATCGCTTCAAAGAATTTACCAAAACAAAACCAATTTCACTTCCTTTGACCTGCCAAGGTTTGTGCCCTCCTATATTGGCAGTCCAGAGCTAATGTTTAGGCTACACATCCCTGATTCATAACAACTTCTTATAATGTTAGTCTGGTTTTGTGTTACTCCAGAATGTGTTCTACTAGTGTTCTCTTCCATAGTGATGTACCTGTATCCTGATTACATCCCAGAAGGTGGAGAGGTGGGTTTGCAAACCATCTCTTTAATAAAATTTGGCCCATGACAATCATGTTTTGGTTTATACTACACTAAAATGTACTTGGTGTGGCCTGCTATATTTTACCTGACATGTAGGTTTTTTGTTTTTTTTCTGCCAGATACTTCTCTACAACCTGGAAACGAGTCAGTGTGTAACACAGCTAGGCAGCTCCTTGGGTGATTTCACATGTGTCAACCTCCAGGATAGCCCTCCATACATGCTTATCACTGGCAACAAAGATAGGAGGTATGTACAACTAGGAGCAGCAGCGTTATCTAACACTGGGGTCATCTTCCTCTCTGATTACCTGCTGTCCTACAGCTGGACTTGTTAGAATTTTGGTTCTCTCCTAAAATGTCAAGCCCAGCCAGTGTGAACTTCAAGAACAAAGTATTAGGTAATAGTTGGATGTGGCTGCTGTTTTGCTTTGTTTCTGAAAGCACCATGGGAAGACTTTCTTTTTAAGCCATTTGGTGGACACAGTTGGTGTACAGCCCAGCGAGACCACTTGGAATATCTTCCACTTCCCCACCACCACCCGCAAAATTAGTCTGGCATTTAAAAGCTCACTTTCTGATATTAAAAAAATAACCTAAGGGATGAATCATGTAGGATGAGAATAGCCCGTCTGCCAAATGATGTCAAGAGTGTATTTCGGAACACTGCGGTGTCCCTCAGGTGACAAAAAAGAGACTTTCATATGAACAGATTCCAGCTTCTATTTAGCTGATTAGCAGCCTTCTCTTTAACTCCTTGGCTTGGGGAGTTGGATTTTCCCTGCTCGATATCCAGTGCCAGAAGCGGACGCGCTGGGAACAGTCGGTGTGAAAGGATTAAAGTGCTTAAAAAGACCCTTTGAGTCCAATTTTTAGGTTTTCTTTTTTTGGCTAGTTATCTGCAAGGTCTGATCCAGTGTACCAAAGAGATGTGGGATGGCTAGGGGCCAGTGTCTAATGGCTCCCCACTCCTTCCCTCCTCCCCTCAGTGCTGGGCATCAGACTGCAGGTGGTGGTCTGGTTCTGCGGTGGGTATCAGATTGTGAGGCGGATCCTTTCCATTGCCAAATCCCAGACCTCTTTCCCGCCAGTGTAGCAGCTTGCAAAAATGATTATTTTGTCAAACATTTTTTTCCTTTCTAGTGAATAGGTAGTGTAAGCAAACCGCAGACTTTGTCAGCAAAGAAAACGCAATAAATCTCTGAAGTTTGATGCATGTAACTGAATCCTGGGGGATTTTTCTCTTAGCAAAGCAGATAAGACATTTTCCAAAGATCCTGTGGATCTCAGTGTACCCACCTGTATTCTCTTGCATGTTGTTATGCCAGAATGAGCAGGGGACAGAAGGAGCACAGGTAAATGTAATCCCCATGTTCACTTAAGGAGTTAAAAGTGATTTTCCCCAATGTACTGTCTTCTCCAGTTGTAAACACAAAAATCTTTTACATTTTATTGACAAGAATTTGGAGCTAAGGCTTTACAGCTCTGTTAACTGGAAAACAGACATCAGTGGTTGCTCACTTAAATAGGAGATCTTCTGTAGTTTAAATCAAAGTTGAATTCCTCACTAGCAATAACTTTAAGGGCATTAGCAGCAGGAGTGGTTTCAGCAGGACAACTATATCATTATATAAATGCTATAGGTTCACTATATAAATGGTATAATAGTATATATTCCCTTTAATGGGTTTAGATGGCATAAACAGGGGAACGTAGTACTGGAGTTAGTTTGGGATGTACTCAGGATTGTTGAGCTTCAAATTTGATCTTTGTTATCTGGTAGTCTTCTGTTTGATATATCTGATTAAAAAAATAAAAGCAATCCCTTGGGAAAAGGAGTAAGTTGTTGGTACATTCCACAAAAAGTTTTTTTTTAAGTCAATCCTGAAATCTTGGTGATGTAGTTAATGCTGACTGAGAGCACTTCATTCACATCAATTAAAAAGTACCCGGTGGCATCATAAGAATGAGGAGCACTCACTACACAGCAGCTGTCTTTTGTTCCTTGAAGGAACCTTAAAAAGCTTATGGCACTGGAAAAATAAGTATCACTGGAATCCAGCTCCTGCCACTGCTGGAAAGCTTTGCATGAGAGGATGAGTTTTACATTTCCCCTAGACCTGACCAGACTTATACTGGAGCAATCAAATATCAGAGCCAAAGGCCTGGTCACAGAGAACACCTTGCTTCTGACTCCTTTGAACTCCTGTAGATCTGAGGTGTTCCCACTGAGCCCAGCTGTGGCAGAAGAAATGGAGAGACACAGCAGGCTGCGATTATTTAGAGCCTCACATCAGGTTTACGATACTGCCTTTTCTTTTCTAAACAAATCCAAACAATCCACGTGTTCTTTTGAATCTTCCAAGGGTGTCATGATGGAAAAGTGCCTGAAAGCTGGGCCCTTGCTAGGGAGAGAACCCGGAAGCAGTCTGAGCTTCACTTCCAACTGTGCTTGCTAAATAGTAGAAACCTCAGTTATCATACAGGGCACTTATGGACAAAGAGGAAGAGTGCTGGGAGTGAGGGCACTTCAGAGATACTCTTCCCTTACCCGATACACAGTTCTAAGGCTTGCCTGATGCTGTCTCACTGCTCGAGTAGGGGAAAGCTAGTTGTTTTTCACCCTGTAACTGTTCTGGTAAGTTATTAGTAGGTGTTGTTACAGAACTGCACAGAGCGTGCTCCCCTTTCTGTTCCAGCATGTTTTCCTGCCTATCAGATGGATTCTACTCTGTTGGAGTCTCTGGACAGTTCTGTCTTCTTTTGTTTTGATTGTCAGAATAGAGTTATTTGCAAACTCCTATGGTGCAGTTTTCATTAGAGCATGGAAAGGGGGGCTTCCTGGAAACGGCACTGGGATCAAACCATGAATAGTGAACATAATACAATTAAAGCCTTGGAAAATCTTTTTTCTTTATGAGCTTGTGTCTGTTTGATTCTTCCATTCTTGTTATTCTTCATGCCCAGAGGATCTTCCTCTAAAATTTTATGTATTTTACATCAGAATGCTTATTACTTGGGCTTTGTGTTCCCTCATATACTATATTTTATCACTTTGATCTTAAAATATATGTGTTAAAGGTGATCCCTCTCTGTTGGTTTTTAACTTGCTACTGTTAGATTTCAGGCAGCAATGTAGATTTGTATTTAGGTGAGCTCAGAGACTGATTTGAATTGGTGCAAGGTAATCCTTACCTCCACACAGACACATACCCTGTCAGTGTCTACAAACAAGTGACTAAACATCTGGCAAACTCAGTTCTTTATCTCAAAATGAGACTTTATAGAGGTTTCTCCCTCTAACTGGCTATTTGCTCTTCAGTGGGTTTGATCTCATTCTTTTGCTTCCTCACCCACTTGGATGCTATGGTCATTACCATTTTTATTTTGGTCCCAATTCAGGAGAGGATCCTTATTAAACATAGAAATAAGGAAAGTAGCTCTTTTCCAAAGCACTAAAGTTTACATGAATTGAAGCTTCATCTTTAGTGTACTGGTAACGAAGTGGAACCCAATGAGCCTGATTCTGAAATTAAGAGCTGCTCCTTAGCCTAAATTAGGAGCAGCTTTACTGAAATTAGTGAATGTACACATTTGTAAGAACCGTATGGCAGAGATCAGAATCAATATGTTGAAAGTAGAAAGTAAAAGTTGAAAATTACCCGTATCATAGATAAACTTGCAGTCATCTCCCAGCAGGATATTGTTAAGATTGCCGTGAAGGCAAAACCTGGAGGCAAAAACATGCAAGAACCTTTCTGCTAATGCAGACAGAATTGCAAAGTTTATAGAAGTATAGCCACAGATGTCTTAGACACAAAATACTGAACATTTTGGCTGATTGATCCAGCAGTTGAAATTCTGAGCTGTTTTTTGAAAGTTCTGATTTTGATCTCTGATGAGCTGAGGGTGATGGCCATTTCACTGTTAATGGTTGACTCCTGTGTGTGGTAACATGTTCATCCTTTGATTTTTTTTTTTCTCTTAAGTGGTGTAATGCTTGGTTCCATGTCTTTGAAAAGCATATTGTGTTTTACCTTTTTTATGGGTAATGCTTAGCTAGTAAAGAGACAGGTGCCTTAGCAATACCCTCATATGACTCTGTGTTCATGATGCAAAGATAAAGAAATAGTTCTTTTATCTAACTTTAACATTCACTTTTAATAGCATGTGCAGAGAAGCTCAGTTCCTTAAAGTTAGGGAGTTTTTTCAGTTAACTTGTAATAGTACTGGAAGCTACATCTGCTTTTTTAAATAATCAAGAAACAGAAGAGAGACAGATTCTACAAAACATGGCAAAATCCAATGGCACAGTAAGGCTTTTAAAGAGCTGAAACAGGTTCCATCAGTCTTCTTTAAGGATCCAAACCGGTACAATGACAGTGAAATGGGGAGATTTTAAACACAGCATGGAAGATAAGTTCATATACTGGGGTTCTCTTTAGTAGCCTGTCTGGAAAGGGCAAAAGGATTGCCAAGCAAGAATTAGCAGGTTTTCTAGCTTCAAATGGGAATCCATTGAATGGCGTTAATAGAGTAGAGCCTGGATCATTTGTATCCAGGTGGTTCACAACCTGTTTAATTCACAGTGGGCTGCCAAATTAAAAATGAGTCACTCATTTGAAGAAGAAAAAAAAAAAGGCTGCTTGCTGCAGCTTTTGTCAAAAGGCACAGCTTCTTCAGTCGGCTGGAGCACAGCCACAGTCCTGCGCAGCTGGTCTGAGAAGTGCTTCCCTTTGAAAAAAGTAGCACACCTTTGCTCTCCCACGCAGCTGTTTGCTGTGGCTTTATATGACCCCAGCTAGCTCACAAAGTCATCTTTGCTGGGGACTTGCAAGGGTGTCTCAGAAAGTAACAGCAGTTTTGAAGTAAATCCATTCTGTGTGCACTTTTCCCTACTCTACATAGTCTTCAATGAGTTCAATATTGCTGACATCAGTGTTCGTTGCTGCTGTGTTGTTTCCCACTTACTACACAAAAAATGGTTTTATTTCAGAATTATCATTACTTTCTGAAACATCTCTGTAGAAGGCAAACTGGGCTTGTTACTAATCCTAATGGGGCAGATCTTCATTATCAGCTGTGTCTGTGTCCTAGCAGTTGAGAATTAAGGTACACAATTTAATGTACTCCAGTGTTTGACAGAAAAAAGCCAAAGGGATCCCTCCATAGTATGGACTAGGGGTGGCCAACCTGTGGCACAAGTGGCAAGGGCAGCCTCTGTGTGTGGTATGTGGTAGATCAGGCAGGAGACAGGCAGCACAACAGCAGATACAGCAGAAAGCAAAAGACAGAGTAGGAGATCAGGCAGGGAGCACAGGGCAGAACACAGAGCAAGAGATTAGGCAGGAGAAGAGGATCAGGGTGGCAGCCAGGGAGGGTAGGGCTAATTTGTGGCATCCCTGCTAAAAAAATTTGGTTTCCACTGGTCTAGACTCTTGAAATCTCTTAAGGAAAACAGATATAGTATGAAACTATATGCAACAAATAGGGTAATAGAAATAGCTGATAGTTTTAAACTGCTAACTTTACTGGGTTTCTGGTTTTGCCTGTGAATTGCAAGCTCTTCCTTATGAGAAATCTGGATTTTGCAGGTGCAGTGTTACTGACACATTCTGTGCTAACGAAACCAAGGAGTGCATGAACTTTAGGATACACAGGCCAGAGTAACAGCTGTCCCTCTGTCTTCTTGCTTTCCTTTTGTTCAGGGTCAGGGTGTACGACCTCCGCCAAAGCCAGTCCTTGTGCTCCCTCTATGCTCACCACTTAGGAGTGTCTGTGGTGCAGATGGACGACTGGAAGATTGTTAGCGGAGGAGAGGAGGGCCTAGTCTGTGTGTGGGACCAGCGGATGGGCGCCAAGCTATGGGAGATTCACGCCAGGTAACTTTGTCTATTTGATGGGTTTTACTGCCATGGCACTTTCAGATCCAGGTGCCAGTGGGAATGACTGAATTGGCAAGTTGTCACTTTGTTCCTGAACATCATATGCCTAAAGTTTCCAGTGACAGTGCACCAATTCCATCTGTGCTGTCTTTCATGGAACTACTGGCCAGCCTGGCTGTAATCATCTGGTCTGGAGAGGGTTGCAACTGGCTTAACCTGTGTGGGGGCGGGTAGGGGGGGGTAATGTGTGTGCACCTGCACCACAACTTTCAAGTGGGGTTTTTTATGTCTCTTTAATTAAAGCAGCATTTACAGGCTAAAAGTATTTATTCTTAAATGCCACGTTTGCCTCAGTAAGTTACTTTTACCGCTCAGTTACTGCAGTAAAAGGAGTTCTTAAATCCAGTTTATATTTCACGGTTTATTTTTTGCATTACTCTGAGGTATGGCCATGAAACTTGTCACTTCCCTTCTCTGCATAAGTTCCATAGGACAGGGCTGCAATCTGCTGCTAGTAGCCAGCAGAGCGGGGTATGCAGATGTGTATTGGTGCTGGGAGATGGAATTTTCTTAAAATGTCAGAGTCTGATAAAATTTCCCTTGGTCTGAGCTTTTGTTAAATTAATTTTGCCACTCCTGAATTTTTGGTAGTTTTGGCCTGACGTTTTGGTTGTTTTCACTGACTGTTTGTGCAGCATCTCATGTTCCTGGGTTAGGATGAGACAGAGAGGACTTTATATATAAAATAACATAAACTCCTTACACAGCTCACTCCCCCTTCACACACACCTCCCCTCTCTCTCTCTTTCTCTCTCTCTTCATAGCACCTTCATGTATTCAGTTAAAAAGGTGAAATCAGAGAGCCAAAAATGATACTTCTGGCAGACTGACACTCCCATGGTTGTCTATACCTCAAGCACAGTTTGCTTGAACAATCCTTGGGAGTGGAGAGGAACCATTAGTTACAAGGGCCAGATCTGAATGACTTCCTTCCATGGGTAAAATTCCCCTGCCATTAAGTTTTGCCTGCGTATAAACCTTAGGATTTTGCCTTTTGCCAGCCTCAGAGCAGTTGCCCCACCAATACTTCTTGATAAAATGAAGAGATGCAGCCTGATTTCCCTCCTCCCCACCAGTGCTGAGGTGGATGAGGCAAGGTACTTACAGCCATAGAGTTCAAGTCGGGCCATTGATTAATAGCAGGTGTTCTTCATCTGTTTTGACCTCAAAAGTTACAGTGCTCTTTGTAATGCAGTTGATGCATTAGGGACAATGTTGCATTGATTGCCTTCTGACATAACACTTTATTGAGGATGTCAGGGAAGGAAGGTGACATCTAACTGCTAAGCTACAAGGATTGAGAAGGAATCAAAAGGTATGGCTGGAGTCATTAGAATTAGTGACAGTAAAATTATTAATGTGTGGATGAACCTCAAAGTATCATCCAGATGAACAGTAGTGAGGGCCTTTCTAGGAAGGGAAAAAATTGTTTGGTGTCAATAGCCATGTAAGGGATGGAGAAGAAAACAAGCAGGGGAGATGGTAGGATGTGTAACAGGCTCAGTTTGATGTGCCATTTTTTCCTCTGGGAATTGAAAGACTCCTGACTGATGGGGAAAAATAGATATAAGGGTTCTGGTGTGGTTTTTTAACCTATTTACCTGAGGGGGGAATGGCAGGTGATACCACCCAGCAGATTCACAGCATATGACTATGACCAAAGAGGCATGAAATAAGAATCATGGGCCCAACTGGCTTTGAGAGGCTCTGCTCTTTGTGTGTGGGAGCTACTATAATCCTAGAAAAGCCAATGAAACATAGTCTGCACTCTCTTGGTGTGGCTTCACAGCACTGCCAGGGTGCCTGCGGTTGACTGGCACTTTCCTCTACATTTTAACTAGACTCCACTAGATGGTGCTAAAACTATGTTTTATGCAGGGATACTACCTACAGGCAGCGAGGGTCAGGTTTCTCAGCCTCTGACTTAAACATATAACACTGTATTAGGGAATTGTTATCTAATAGTATCTGTAGTAATTTCTGCATTCCTCTTAGATCTCAGGTGTCTCATGTGTAAATGGATTCTCCCACCCAGTAATGCTGTCTAATTTGTAGGCACCCAGTCCGGTATATTTGGTTCAACTCTCACAGTCTCATCACAGCAAACATCCCAGATGAGAAGAACCCCCGAGGTGCCAGCATCATGGATGACGACCTGACAGCTCACCGCAGGTGAATTAGCTGGCTCTGGAAGGGCCACCTTTGTTGCACCTGACTGCTAAGTCTAAAAGTCTGAAAATGTAATCTGTTAAACACTTGGGTAATCCAGTAATCAGATACATGTGCAGCATTTGAGAGCTATTACAAATAAATCTTTCAGTTTGCTCTTTTTCCCTCTAAACTCAAAAGATTGTTTCTTCTTCATCGGATCAACACACATGCCCCTGAAGTAGTATAGAGAATGCAGCCCCTTGCCTTGCTTGAAAGCATCTTCCTCCAAGGGGAAAAAGCCCAAACTTAGGTTTTGGAATTTGCATTGCATTTTATTATTTCCACTCTGGTTTCCAAGTACAGTAAAAGCTTTGCTATCCAGCATGAGTGGGGTAAGGGGGGTGTTGGTTTTCTAAAAATTCCAGTTATCTGAGATTTATACCTATCAAGGAAGATAGGAGTGCGCTGCAGTCACCCCCACCAGGAAGAGCCCAGCGCTGCCCTGCCCCACACAGAATAAACAACAGAAATACTTGATGCGCATGCCGGGTGGACTTGACAAAGATTACTGTTGCTAAAGTGAGGATTTGTATTTGGGGATATTGGAAATTCCATTTAATAGAGCATTCCAGTTAGTAAACTGCCGGTTAACATAGCTTGTACTGTACCAAGCTATAGTGTACTCATGTTCTTGGCTCCTGCATTATATTAGAACATTTAGAGCAGGTAACAGTAAATCAAAGTTCATCTTGAGGCTCTACATAGAGCCCTACAAGAGTCAGGACAGAATTTGCTTCCATACAATACTGCACAAATGGCTACATTTGTATTGGAGCTATTGCCTTAGGAATGATACTTGTTTTCTGAAGCATCAGGTTTTGATTGTTGCTTGGAAGCAAGAAACCAGCCTTGAAAGCTGATCTTATATAGCAAGCCATACCTTCTTGCTAGTGTTGGATATTGGTAAAAACTTGTGATCTCACTTGTATGCAAATAAAAATGGTGCATTGACCTTCTCGGTTGTGTTTTGTACAGGCATCGTGGAATCATCTATGCGTATGAATTCTCAGTGGACCAGTTGGCAGTAGAAAGCGTCCTTCCTATCTGCCGCTCTTCCTACGATGAAGCGATTGGTTACAACTACAACATTGGCCTTTCAGTCCCTTATGACAGCATTTAGGTAACCTTGGAATGGTTCCTCTTGGTCTGTGGTCCAGTTCACATGGTGCAGAAAAGGAATAATTGGAGTCACAGGGAGTGATTTGCAGAGGACTGCATTGACTTAAGGTATATTTATTGGGCTGGGCTCATGCTGAAAACTGGAGGCACATGCAGGAGTTGAATAATATGCCCCAAAACATATTATTAAAATATGTTGCTATGCAAATAACCCAGAATGGCCTTTGGAGCCTTTGCTATGGATGACACAGATTGAAGAATGAATGAGAGACAGGCTAATAGTCCATTTCCACAGCATGTGGAAAGACAGTGCACCATGGTGTGGGGAAACAAGAACCTGGAGTGGGAAAGAGAAAGAAAACTGTTGTGTTGAAGACAGGAAAAGGAGCACACAGAGAAGCCCAAGCCCCTGCCAATGTTCGGCCATTCTGAGAGGAACTACCTCTGACTACCATGAATGCCTTGGGGCACATCCAGCAGCCCATCCCAGAAGAAGGCACTCTGGGCTGTGTGGAGAGGGTAGCTTGGCTGGAAGATGTGGACACTAAGGGGAGTCATGAACCTCGATTGTTTTTAAAATAAATATTTAAATACATTTTTTTAAAACAGTCTCACTCTGTTGGTTAAATGTTCTGTAGTGTAAATGGCTTTGTCATAAGGGCTTGAATTCTTCAAGACTTCGGGGTGGAGTTGATCCTGGGCACTGACACGAAAAGCTATTCTCCTCCTCAGCTGTACAGTATCTTGGAAATAAACCATAGTCCTCCACTTCCTGGGAACCTTTCTGGAGGGATTCCCTAATTATGATTGTATGAGCCTTCCCATCCTTGAGGTAAGGAGAGATTCAGAGAGTGATCCCATTTGTATAACAAAGCAGCTGCAAGCAGGGCAGGGTGTATGTTCTGAAAGCCCCCTCCTTGCTTAAGTTGACATAAACTGAGTCATGCTGAAGAGTGCCGGATCAGACTCTGGAGAATTAAAATGTAGGACCAGGGCTGTCTCTCAACACAGAAGTCACACCCATGTAACTGAGACTGATGTGGCTAAGCAGGTGCTCGAGTCATGCCTGGACGTGCTTTCAGCAGTTTCAAACCAGTTACCTTGGTGTAGCTTGCACCACTGCTTCTTAATGGAAGCTTAACCAGGTTTCCATCGATTAAAAGTGCCTACCCATTTCCAAGGGTTTAGCTGAGCAGTGTTTAAAATTGCACTTCAGTTGCATTGGGACACCTCTGTACAGGGGAGGCCTTGGAAATACAGGAAAACTGCTTATGCAATGGTTCCTTGTTGGACTGTAATAAACATCATTTAGGCCAGTCTCCCAGTTCCTGAATTAGGCCCAGTTTGGGTTCATCCCTCTTCTGCCTGGAGAGTGAAATCACTTACAATTATTTATGGTGTTTGGCTTGTGATGTTTTCCATGACACTCTCTCTCTTCTGTGACTTAGGGCATTAGTGGAAAAGATGGGGAAACCCCAGTCAGTGCAACTGGCCATGTGATAAAATCCACTGTATATTTTCAAGAAGACTGTGATGCGTGTCTGCCAGTCCCCTTCCTGCCTTTCCTT
>NW_017729001.1:465158-467979 GCF_001723915.1 Gavialis gangeticus | reverse complement strand
GTTTTCCATGACACTCTCTCTCTTCTGTGACTTAGGGCATTAGTGGAAAAGATGGGGAAACCCCAGTCAGTGCAACTGGCCATGTGATAAAATCCACTGTATATTTTCAAGAAGACTGTGATGCGTGTCTGCCAGTCCCCTTCCTGCCTTTCCTTGGTGAAGAGCAAAAAGCAACCAGAGCCTCTAATCTGGCTCAGGAGTATAGCAGAATCTTATTAAATGAATACCTTGCTGTGGCAAAAATGATTGACTGAGCAAGAATGGCCCTGCCCATATTCTGAAAGGGCCATGCAAGCACCGCCAGATCTCCTCCCTCCCCTGATCTCTGTAGTGTGCAGTGGGTAACCTGCTACCCTCCCTTCTTTACCTTTTCCTGACCTGACCCAGCACCTCACCCTTTGCCACTTTTCAGTCTTGCTTTGCTCCCTCAGGGCAACTTTGCCCCTCCCTCCATTGCCCCGTCAAGGTTAGTGGAGGTGCTTGCAACCCTGGCCCAGCTTCCTACCTCTCCCTGCTGGAGTGCTCACATCCTTCTGGATGTGCTCTCCTCTCTTCTCAGCCTTATCTATTTTTTTTCTAGCTTCCTTAACAGCAGGGGATCAGTGAGATATTGTGCAGGTTAAAGCTTAATTGTGGATATATTCTGTGGAAAGGATCTTCTGTCTTCAGCATGATCTGAGGCAGTGGTTCATTAGGATCAAACCTGAACCTATTTAATCAATGGGAATTCTGCTGGTGACTTCAGTGAGAATAGAATTTGGCTCTGGATGCAGCTGTTATCTTATCAGAGCAACTTTGTAATGCAGATGGCTTATTCATTAAATGGATGGCTTATTCATTAAACAGAACTGTTCCCGTTATGGGCAGAAGCAGGATTTTTGAGGTAGTATTTTTTTATTGGACCAACTCAAGGTGTTTTTTGCACATTCTCTGGATCATCCTGGCTACAACAGAACTAGTCACTGGTATTATTTTAAGAGGATCACCTATAGCAAGAAGCTGTATCCAGAATCACTCTGCTAATTCCATTTATAGTACTTTCCAACCACAAAGTAGGGCATTTCTGTTGTTAGCAAGCAGCCATGATAGAATACAAGCTTTATTAGCTTTTTTTTCCCTGAAGAGGGAATATTGTCTTGCTCTACTTCCGAGTATCCTTTTATACAGCACTGTAAGCAGGCATTGTGCTATCAGATGAAATGTTGGCAATTTTTCTGCTCTAAGACCCATAGCTGTGATCAGTGTGAGTGTCGTAACTATCTATCTGGCCTTTTCCTGTCTAGAACTGAGGTGAACTGAAAGGCCAGGTGCACTGCGTGGATGATACAACCTGCTGATCAGGCTACAGCTGTTAGTCAAGTTCAGGTTTTTTTCTAGCGCAAGAACCTTGGAGGCCTCAGCGGTGGGAATGTCGGCTCTCGTGTCGGGTGAAGCAGAAGTGGCACCTGATGGGTGAGGGAATCCCATCTCTACCCCTTTCAAACAGGGAGCTGACCTTTCAGCTGACTACCCGTGCTAGGGCCAAAAATCAGTACTGATGGATACACTGAGTAAAACACGAAGAATGAGGACAAAACTGTTGATTTCCTAGGGAGCGCATTGCACTAGGCTTTCTTCAGGTACTGTTGGCCTCCAAAGAATGAAGAAAGGGTTCCCCAAAACCAGCTAAAAGCCCTTCATTGCTGGCTTGCCCCATCCTTGAAGATTGTACAACTCCTCTCTCAGCCATAGCGACCTCTCTCAGCTCCAGCATTTGCATCCTAGACATGTGGGCACCATCATCTCTTCCACCCTGCCTGGCTACTTACTTTGCTTTGGGGCCAACACTGCCTCAGACAGTTGGATGGAGAGGGACAAGAGGCAAAAGGTTTGCAATCAAGTGTATAGGGGCCCTCTCTCCTTGCATCTAATTTCCCACACTGCACAATTATTAGTCTTTACCTGGGGGTGGGGAAAGCCCTTTTGTATTCTGTTTCTCTTTCCATAGAGGGTCAAGACTGCAGTTACTGGCTCCCACCTAGTGTGTTTCAATAGCTCGGGCTTTGTGGGGGAGGGCAGGTGATCTTTCTGTAAGTTCATAGCACCTGACATAAGCTTCCGTAACATCAAGTAAATGCCATCATGGCAGACCCATTGCTACAATGGAAGGGGGGGGGCATGAACCTCTGTGCATGCTGGCTGTAGTGTGCAGTAGGAACTAGGTGCAGGGAGCAGGTCAGCCACAGAGGGAACATGCCTTCAGTGTCAGATCGCTGTTGTCTTAACACCACTTTAGCGCGTGGCCACTCAAAGCCTGTCTTCCTTGCATGTGTGAAGTTAGTGCAGAGCTGAAACTGTTGGATTGTTAGGGGGGAGAGGGGACAGACTTCTAGACAATGATACAGTTGCTCTTGGTCCCTTATGGACCCCTGAACCTTGGATCCCAAATACACTTTCAGCCTCCTGCCTCCTACTGCACTGATTTAATTCATTGCATTTCCTAATTACATGAGACAAAGACAGTTCATTGTGGCCCTCTCTGCTTGGCTGTTCTGTATACGCTGCACAACATTTGTTCATTATCAAATTTTCTGTTGCACTGATAAAATTTACCTTAATGAAATTTCATCTTATGCTACTGGACAACAACATGATGCAGCACAGCATTATATACCAACTATCAGCATGTTGTCTTGGATTGTACCATGCTCCCTACTGTTCATTTAGTAGACACTGGCATATGCATATGTACACACACACACCCGCGCATGTACGTACATATACATATATAAATATGCATATATATACACAGACAGATGCATATATAAATATATATGCATGC
>NW_017729001.1:456959-465082 GCF_001723915.1 Gavialis gangeticus | reverse complement strand
CCCCGCCCACCCCCCACTTTTGCTGTAATAGCACATTTTGCCCTTGATCACTTTCCTCACCACACCCCCCCCAGATGAACGTCCTGCCTTTGCTCTTTGCCAATGCTGCACTTTTTAAGGCCTGGGGAAAACCTATGCATAGAACAGGGGTGGGCAAAATACAGCCCGCAGGCTGGAAGCCATTCTAGCCAGCCCGCAGGGGCCCCTAAAAAAAAATTGGAAAATTAATATTTCTTTGCTCTTGGCAGTAGGACCCAGGGGAAGCCCAGCCAGCTCCAACAACAGTGGGTCCACCTGGCCCCCCCCCCCAGCCGGGGATTCTGGGCTAGGAGCATGTGGCTGCCCTGCGCGGGAAGCTCAGGTAAGTGATGGGGGCGATGACCCCAGGCAAGGAAGGAGTGCAGGCAGGTGGAAGTGGCCCTTCCCCACCCTACACCCGGTGCCCTGTGCTACAGCTGCTCACAGCTGGCGTGGGGCTGCCTATGCCTGCTACGGACAGCCCAGTGTGGGCTGTGAACACCTGCAGCATGGGGCGTGGGAGGGGCCACTTACCCCCCCCACCGGTGCTCAGCTTTTCCCCAGGCTCCTTCCCTGCATGTAGAAAAGTGGCCCCTCGCCTGCCCCATAGCCGGTGCTCCCTGCTGCAGGCACTTGCAGCCCACGCGGGGCTGTCTGGAGCAGGCACAGGCAGCCCTAGGCTAGCTGCAAACAGCTGCAGTGCAGGGCACCAGCCATGGGGCAGGGAAGGGCTGCTTTCTTCCCCCCCCAGCACCACCCGGCCTCACTTGCAGGTTGGCAGTGGGGCGGGTTACAAGCTTGTGCTGAGCACAGGGAAAAGTGGCCCCTCGCCTGTCCCATGGCCAGCGCCCCGCGCTGCAGCCGCTCGCAGCCTGCCTGTGCCTGCTCCAGATAGCCCCACGAGGGCTGCAAGCACCTGCAATGTGGGGCACTGGGCATGGAGTGGGTGAAGGGCCACTTTTCCCAACGCTCAGTACCAGCTTCTTCCCTGCTGGCGAGTAGGGGTTGGGGCTGAGTGCTGCCCCCTGGCCTGTACTGTGGGACTGGGGGTACTGGGTGAGAGCAGGTAGGGAGCCAGCGGGAGCACAGGGCCTGCACCAGTGTCCCAGGGCCAGTGCCAGCGGGGCCCAGAGCAGGGTGGCAGGAGCGCAGGGTCCCAGCTGCAGGGGCTCTGTGGAGCCGGGCCAGGTCCCCCCTCCATGCTGGTGCAGCCCAGCCTGGCTCCATGGACCCCTGCCAGCCTGCGCCCCCCCCTCTGGGCCCCACTGGTGCTGGCCCTGGGACACTGGTTTCAAGACATTGGGACGTTGGTCCCAAGATGGTGACCAGGGGCGAGACACCTGTCAAGAGGCAGGGCACCTGTCACAGGGCAGGGCTACCCATGCAGCCCTCAACAGCCTGCCAAAACTGGGTATGCAGCCCTCCGCCCAAAACAACTGCTCGCCTCTGGCATAGAGTCCAAGTGCCACTGGTACAGAGACACCCCACTACCCGGCCCCTGGCTTCATGCCTGCATCAAGGAGCAATGAGAAGGTCCCTTTCTGAAGGGGCGGGAGTGGGTGGGGGACAAGACATGGGACGGGAGAGTTAAAGTGTTGCTGTCCTTTCAAAAGCTGCGTGTTTACCTGCTAGTATTTGAGGCACTTCCTTTGAGGCCTGGTTCTGTGACTGGCACCGTGCACTGCCCAGAAGCAAGAACCTGAAGCGCATCTTTGTAGCATTCAGACTGCAACTGCTTTGGGGGAAGGTGGGGTGTAGTCATTCAAGAGAAGCTCCTCAGTGGCAGTACACCGTGGTCCCAGACAGGATGGGAAGGAGAAGCTTGTGTCCTAGGAAAGCAGCTCTCCCAAATCCCCAGTGGGAGTTTGGACAAGAGCCTGGTGCTCATACCTTGTTGGATGAACAATAGCTGAGGAAGCTTGAACGAGCAGCAGGGGATCAGCCCGAGTGTGACACTGCATCAACTGGGAGTCATTTCTCCCCTTAGGGGAGGGTCTGCTTGAAGGATAGCAGAGCTGAATATAACAAATGGGGGTGTGGAGGTAAAAGCTGGCCCAGCTTAATATTCCATACGCACCTTGCTCCCCTCACCAGCTCCAAACATTCAAGCATTCATGAGCTTCGGCCCCTGACTCCCGAGCCCTGCTGAAAAAGGATGCGAGTTTGTTTTTATCAACCGTGAAGTTCCATTTCCTTCCTTCTGGTTTCTGAGCTTCTCGCATCACAGGCGCATCCACATTATCAGGGTTTTCTCCACAGCTATGAGGTCTGGAAACGGACTTTGGCTTTTTCACATGAGAATTTCATCTTCCGTTTATCACATTACTCCATCAGTGGAAGATTTAATAAACATACCAATTAGCCCTGCAACCCCATTAGCAGTGTACAGCCAGAAGAAAGGCTGGAGGCAGGAGAGGCCTTAACTCACCATCTGCTTTGGGATAGGCACAGAGATGCTAAGTCTCTGCCTCAACTTGCCTTTCTGCTGCTGGGTCCATCACCCCTGCCAAGCCTAGCAGTATAATATGTCCACGTCTTGTTTCAGCCACCTGTGCCCAACATGAGCCCCTCTTACTCTAAGGCAGAGCTTCTCAGTGAAGTCAGAGCATAGGCAGGATAGAGCCAAGCCAGAAACTTTGCTCTAAGGCAGGGGTGCTCACTCCCCCGCCTGCAGAGTGCTGTTATTCAGCCCATGGGGCTCCCCCTGACCCAAGACTTTGGTGGCAGGGAAGCAGTGACAGCTAGTTTCCACCCCTTGGTGTCAAAGTTTTGGACCTGGGGGGGAGCCCTGTAGGCCAGGTCACCAGATGAGTGTGGGATGCTAAGGGGGTGGGGGGCAGTGCAGGGTGGCAGGGAGCAGAGTAGGGTTGCAGGGAGCCAAGTGGCACAGCTGGCAGCCAAGCTGGGATGGCACAGGCCCTGATCCAACCCACAGACTGGCCCCATGCCACCAACCTGGCCCATGCGGCAAAAGACTGAGCACCACTGATCTGTGAGTACAAAGGTGGGCCAGCCCTTTCATGAGGGAGTGTTTCATCCCCTGCAGCCCCAGGTGGTCTCGCACTCTGAGCAGGGCACGTGCAAAAGGAAATGAGCCCAGCCTGGAACTGGTTCTGTGGATCCTGCTGAGCAGTGCAGGTATCCTTAGCTGTCCTTTCTCCCACAGGCGACCAAGAACTGTTAACAAGACTGCATTGCAGGGAAGAGGATCATTCCTGCTATTGCTGTATCATTAAGTAGCTGGTCTCATACTTTCTTCTCCCAAATGCTCCATTTATAAAAAAGCACTAAGAAAGGTTAACATTTCACACACAGAGATAAACAGAATTCTCTTTCCAGTAGCTCTTGGGATGGGCAAACTCATACAACTGAGATGAAGAGCTAGATTGTTTCCCCCCTTATCTGTAAAATTAATGCAGAGATGGATTACAGCTTTGGCTCCTGGGCAGCTGACTGCGTTCTGCTTTGCCTTGCCAGACTGCTGCAGCATGAGGAATAAGTTGGAGGAGATTAATAAGAGACAAAGCTTGCTGTTGTCCTGAACTCACCCAGGAAGGACCCCCACATAGGGCATGTCTACATGTTCATTAATGCACAGTAGTTATTGTGCAGTAGCCCCAGCATATCGGTTTTTTTGTGACACTTACTGCACAGTAGCCTAATACTACCGTGCAGTAGTGTATTAGCATGGTTTTTGCTCAGCATGCTACCACACAGTGTTATTAGGATAAGTGCAAAGAAAGGATACCTCCACCAAGCATTCTGCGGGGCTCTATGCTTTCCTAGGGCTATCTGGGGTCCTGCAGGCAAACTTACTCAGTACCACCCTGTTTAAAACCCATCCCTACCCATTGACTGGGGAGGAAAGGGACAAGCTTCTGCCAAGCTCCCAGGGCAGCCCCCTCACTGCTCATGGAGCCTTCCAATGAAAAAAGGTACAAAGAGGCCTGAAGAGATCAGTATGTCCAAGATGGGTTTTGATTCGCTCAACTCATCATGTTTACAGCCACCATGTTGGCGGACGCAGCAGGGACTGAACTAGTCTCCACAGCTAGATGCACAAGTTGAAGGAACCCAGGCTCCTTAGTCACCCATCCATGAACTGGGAACAGACTGGGGGGTGTAGACTTACCCAGTACCCACCTTCTCTGAGCTGCACTGACCCTTCCAAATCCGCCTCCATTGAAGCTTGCTTAACCAATCTGGGAGGCAACTCAGTGTTTGCTAAACAGCGAGGGACACCATCAAGCAGGGAGAGAATCACAGCATCGTTTTAACAGGCAGTGAACAGAATACCCGATGTTGGTTAGGTTGGGTTTTAAACACAATCCCTTTAAACCAGATTGGCTCAAAAGTTTTTCACTAAGAGGTCCTTTCCAAATCTTGCACTGCTTCCCAAAAACTGTCATCCTTCATGTTTTCTTTAAGCTGTAACCAAACTGGTTAATATTTTATTTTGGGAATATCAACAAAGCTTCCCTTTTTTTTCTAATGCAGAAAGGAAAATAACTTCAGGGTTTATTTTGGAGCCAAGTTCTCTGCTCCCAGCCAGAGCTAACTTCAGGGATGACCTTGTCAACACCTTTCTGTGGGACTGCAGCAGCAGAGACTCCCATGGCCAATACTGTGTCTGGAGTGAAAAGAAAATGGTGGAATCTATCACACTTCAGTGCAAGGCTGATGTACCATGAACCTGCTCTCTTCTAGTCAGTTAAAGGAGAAGCTTGCACTCATGAGAGCCTAATAGCTTCTCTCAAACATATCACCCACTTTCACCATGTCCAGACAAGCACAGCCGTGCAGTATGTGGCATGACAGACATGTCTGTGGTGCCATGTACCACACCTTCAGTTCTCCATGCTGCAAGGGAGCAGCGCAGAGGATTTTTTTGACCCCTGGATATCCAGCGCACATGGCACAGGCATTCCCCAGGGAGAACTAGCAGCAGTGCAAGGCGCACCACTTCTACTTGTCCCCAGGGAACCAAATGTCCACGCATGTCTGGACACAACATGTGTGTGATGCACAAGTTGCAGTAGCAAGAGGCAATCACTGCTCCCATTCCACACTGAGCCTCAGGACCACTGCCTCCCTCTGCCCAAGCTAGTCCTCCACTCCTCCCTCCCTCAGACAGCAACACATATATTTTAATTCTCAACACAGATGAAGACTGAGTTCAGACACCTTTCCAACTCATGCTGCTTGCTCCTCCACTCCCACCGAAATTTAATACACGTGAGAGGCAAAGATTTTTTAGGGTGGTCTTTTATTATAATGCCCATCACCACCAAGATGCACCTACATTAATAACAATCTTCAGTAAATAACTCCCAGTCTGAAGTCCCTTGCAAGCAGTTCCAAGGTTTCCTGTATACTTTATTCAACCCCTTAATTAGGCGGCTTGCTAGGCAACACAATGCTACTGGCCCCTAGGCAATTGCTTACAGCAGATGCACACAGCCACACTCAGCTTATACCTACATAGTACACGACAGCATCACAGTTTTACTGACTTGTGCTGAGACTGTCCTGCACCGCCCAGTTGTGACACAGGAACATCTCTCATGCCAACAATTTCACATGAGAATGCTGTTTAAAAACTTTCTAGAATGTCTAAAAAGAATATCTTGCCCTTTTTTTGTCCTACTCCCTTAGTAAGAGGAATCCACATGTGATGCCAAATGGAAAAATACACATATGTTAGTACCAATAAACAGAAGTTCACCCTGTTTTTCCATGCAAGATTACAATCTCCCAAGACCAGAAACAAGTGAACAGCCCAGGTGATCCTGCATCTCAGTTCCTCGACACCTGGGTAAAGTTCCCATTTCCAGTCTTTCTAGCTTACAAAGTTTTAGCCTTTAAATATTCCTCCTAGGTCAGCATGTTCATGAGTGGGGACAGAAATCAGACAGAAGGAGGCATCTTTTATAGCAGGTTCCTATTTTCCTTAAATTGAGATTATTAATATTTGTATAATGGCAGCATCTAGAAAAATGTCACCTCTTAGCAAAACTGGCCAACTGCAGCCTCGGTTTCTCCACGATCCACTGGCTGGGGAACTGGCTCCGTGGCCGGACCCAGAGGGTGGTGGTCGATGGAAGTCAATTGTCGTGGTGCCCAGTGACCAGCGGGTCCCCCAAGGCTCTGTCCTTGGACTCATATTGTTCAACATCTTCATTAATGATGTGGACATTGGCATCAGATGCAGACTGGCCAAATTCGCCAATGACACCAAACTTTGGGGTAAAGCGTCCACACCTGAGGACAGGAGGGCGATCCAGGCTGCCCTGGACAGGCTCAAGAAGTGGGCAGATGAGAATCTGATGGTGTTTAACACCAAAAAATGCATGGTTCTCCACCTTGGGAGGAAAAACCCGCAGCATCCTTATAGGCTCGGCAGTGCTACGCTGGCTAGCACTTCAGATGAAAGGGACTTGGGGGTTATGATTGACCACAAGATGAACATGAGCCTTCAATGTGATGCTGCAGCTAGTAAAGCGAGCAAAACCCTGGCTTGCATCCATAGATGCTTCTCAAGCAAATCCCAGGATGTCATTCTCGCATTGTACTCAATCTTGGTGAGGCCGCAGCTGGAGTACTGCATCCAGTTTTGGGCTCCACAATTCATAAAGAATGTGGAGAAGCTTGAGAGAGTCCAGAAAAGAGCCACATGCATGATCAGAGGTCAGGAAAACAGACCTTATGAAGAGAGGCTGAGAACTATGGGACTCTATAGCCTGGAAAAGTGCAGGCTCAGGGGTGATCTGGTGGCCACCTGTAAGTTTATCAGGGGTGGTCATCGGGATCCTGGGGAACGCCTGTTCACCAGAGCACCCTGAGGGATGACAAGATCGAACAGTCACAAATTCCTCCATGACCGTTTCAGGCTGGACATAAGGAAGAATTTCTTTACTGTCCGAGCCCACAAGGTTTGGAATAGACTGCTGCTGGAGGTGGTGCAAGCACCTACTTTGAATGCCTTCAAGAGACATTTGGATGCTTACCTTGCTGGGATCCTATGATCCCTGCTGATTTCCTGCCCTTTGGGCGGGGGCTGGACTCGATGATCTTCCAAGGTCTCTTCCAGCCCTAATGTCTATGAATCCAGAAGGCACCACTGGGTTATGAGCCCCCACTCTACTGGACACTAGACATATTCAGAGATACTCCTGGCTCCAGAGACAGGAGCTGCGCTGGTTGGGATGCTGGAAGGTGATAGACCAACGGGTAGAGCAAAGACAGGTCAGAGGGCACCATGAATTTAATCTGTGCCATGGATTAATCCCCTTTGTGGGGGTGTGTCTATGAGCATTGATGCACTAAATCTGAAAGGGTACAAAGTTCTCATCTCTTGTTTCCTGTTACACCTTTGACTCGAGTTTAATATTTTGGAGTGGTGCTGGTGTTCTCATAGGTTCAGCAAGGACGGGGGGGGAAACTGCCCACAAAAAATAGCCCATCCTCCTTCAGCATCTCATTGGCTCCAGGAATGCAGAGGAGAGCTATTTCCTGCACCTGACGCAGACCTGGAAACAGCAGCACATGCTGACTGGCTGAGGACACCAGCTGCTCCTCCTCACACTCCTACCTTAGGCACTGGAGGAGCTAACAGGATGCTGCTCTGTCTTGGAGGAGCTGAGGAGAAGCTGGGCTCTGAATATGGGCCATCTTGAAGAGAGGGCGGCGGGGAGGGGGGCACACATTCCCCAAACAGACCAAAAAAAAAAGAGAGAATAATATTTTATTATCGATAAAAGTTGGCACTTAAGCCCTATGCATTTCTACACAGCACAAAGAAGCCCCTGTGGGAACACAGGGACTAGAGGACATCATAGGACTTAGTCACACACACTGGGAGCAAATGACAGATATCTGGTATCAAAGAACCTGCTCTCAGAGGCTGTTTTCCTCCCTCCTCTGCTCATGGCCCAGTTCCCTCTTCCTGTGCTCCATCCCCCATAGTCAGTGCCCATGGTCCAACAGCTCTGTGGAGCCAGTCGCAGTCAATGGCACTGTGAAATAGTCTCCATGTTTAGGAAGCGGACGTGCATCTTGGTCTCTATGTCAATCCCCTGCCACATCTGGAATTGGAATAGGCAGGG
>NW_017729001.1:448607-451959 GCF_001723915.1 Gavialis gangeticus | reverse complement strand
GTGCAATAGTCTCCATGTTTAGGAAGCGGACGTGCATCTTGGTCTCTATGTCAATCCCCTGCCACATCTGGAATTGGAATAGGCAGGGTTAGGCAGAGGGAAGAGGCTGGGTTTTTGCTCCCGACAGCATGTCATTGCAGCAGACTTTGCCTGGGTTCCTATGGAGTCAAGAGAGGAGCAGGGCATCTGACCCTAAGCTGCTCAGTTTAAGGCCTGCACTGCATCCCACAGGATGGTCTCAGCAGTAGGAAGGACTGAACATTGTCACTGCCAATCTGAGTGAAGCAAATTCAGCATCTCAGTCCAATTCACTCATGGACACCATCCCTATCCCAGAAACCACTGTCCTACTGGCATGTTTTGGTGGTGGCCTTTGCCCATATCAAAGATGACTTGGCAAGCAGACTCCTCCCCTCCTCTTAGGAGGAGACCTCTCAGAATAGCACTGAGCACTGGATACCACATGGGAGACCAGCCCTGTTGCTTCAGTTTTGGATAACAGGAGTTGGGTGACAACAGACAAATGGACACAGCAGCCTTTGCAATGCCCCTCTGAAGGTACTATATGAAAACTGGCATCTTGAAAGATTAGCAGGTGTAGCTGTGAGAGGCTCAAAGGACCTTTACACTGTGGAATAACCACAGCAATTTAGTGATTCAGCCCTGTTCTCCCCACCAACCCAACAGGGCTGCCAATCTGACAGCATGAGCAACCCAACTATCATTGCTAACCTTAAGAAAATCTTCAAAAGTGATTCCCTCATATACCTGGTCTGGCTCCTGGAGTTTGGGGAGAGAGAGAAAACATGTTAGGAAATTAAATCTGCTAAAAGTTTGTTACCAACACTGAAACACCAGGCAGGGACAGCATTGCCTGAGCTGGGGCTGGGAATCAGAAGGCCTCATTCAGCCACTGACTTAAGCTGGTCACATCAGGCGCTTGTACACGTGATGATTTGACCATGTACATGTGACGAAGTGCAAGGAAAATTGCCATTTGTTTAACATAATGGCATCACCATGTACATGTGCATGCTTTTTTGTGTCAAAATTTATTTGAGCATGGCAACTTAAACCACCTCCGATGTATTTTAATTGTGGCCTATCATTAAATCTCTCTTTGTGTCTCTTTTCCCACCAGCAAAATGGGGCCCTTTTTCTCAGCTACTTCTCCACGTTCGAGTGCAAAGGTATCATTATTGCCTAAAACTGGGTAGACAAAAAGAGGCCAAGCCTGTGTTTTGCTGGCACAAGCTGGTATCTGGGAGGTCAGAAGGGGCTCTGAGGTGGACTGAATGCAGCCAGGAAGTCACAGACTGGAAATCCAGTCCCCAGAATGGGACTTCAGGGGACTAAGGCTGTCAAAACAGAAGGCGATTACTGGACTGGACTTCCAGGGCATCACACTCCAACCAAACAGTCACTGCACTACTGACTGCTGTGCAGGGCTCCCAGTCAACAGCAATCACCTGCTTCTCAGCACAGCAATAAGCCTTAGTCAGACACTGCAGCTGCTTATTTTAAATGCCTCAAAAGAGCAGGCACCAAGCAGTGCTTCCTTACAACAGGGGGAGGGTGACTGGGGTTTTTTTTGGTATTCCTTCAGTACACAAGCTCCATGGGCTTCTTACATGACTGTGTGCAACAAAGGATGGCAAAAACTTCCATCTACACGGCGGTCCTCCCCCCACAGCGTCTCAGGTTCCCTGGCCTCCTGGACCGAAGGGAGGTCTGCAGGCTCCAGTCCTGTAAGGTGCTGAATATATTGCTTTCAGGGAACCCAAGAACATGCTTAGGGCTGGGAAGAGGTGTCTGGACAGGGCCTGGGACTGCACCTGGGCCAGCTGCTCTGCAAGACAGAGCTCTGATGAATTTTGCATGCACAAGTGGCTGCATCTAAGAGCAGCAGACAATGCACAGAAATAGCCACCCTCCCCCAAACAATAGCATTATGTAGAAAAGAGCCATGTGATCCCATAGTGCTAGTATGGGAGTGCAAGGCAGAGTGCACAGCACCAGGCCCATGTGCACTGTGCAGCAGACAGCAGGGCACTGCCCAGAACAACTCAGTGCTGCCCAATGTTTGCTTTCACTAAACAGCACCAAACTGCCCCATGGGGCCTCACTGCAGGCTCATCACGCTACAGTGCCTACACAGCTCTAGACCAAGCCAGTGGCTACTACCATTTGTCCAACACAGATGCTGGCAGCCTCCATCATGGCACCATCTGCAATAGACCTTGCTGACTCCTTCTCCAGGTGGGGGTTTCCAGACAGCAGCTCTTCCACCACCTACCAGGGAGTGAGAGGAAGGAAAACAAGGCAGCTTTAGAGGTTGCAGTGCATTTGGAGAGACGCTGGGAGAAGGGGGGGCTGGAACAATACATTACATTTCGGTACTCCTGCAGTGTGATCTTCCCATCGTGGTCTGAATCGTACATATGAAAGAGAACTAGGAAACATGAGGCACAAGGCAGCAGTGGAGTCAGTCCAGGGCTCCAGTGGCTCAGAGCCGAATCATACCCATGCACCCCAAGAACCCAATGCTTACTGCAAATAGAAGGGACCATGGAAAGAGCTAGAGCAGGGATCCTGGGCTGGGGGCAGGAGGGGCCTCACCATGCAGCCTCTCTCTAAAGCCAAGAACCTCAGGGTGGGGACTCATGGCAAGTCTCACATTTTAGCTTCTCTTTCCGGAAGCGATCTAGCTGTTCTTCATCCATGTTCATCTCAATAGGCCTGAAATAGGACATGATGGTCAGGAAGTCCTCAAAGTTGATCTCATCAGCTAATCCATCCGACTCCTGTCGAAGATTCCTGCAAAGACACCGGATAATGGAAGTGACACAAAGGAGCCATGGTGGTACCTGCAGTGAGAATCCACCCAGCAACTTTCCATACTGTGTCAGAAAATGGACCCGGTTAGGTCACCATCTCCACCCGTTCTAGCACAGGATTGGCTACTGACACTAATAGGTTGCCAGGTTCAGTGTTAAATGTCCTAATCAATGGGGCTCCCACCATTTCTCTTAGGAGGCCAATAATCATTATTTGTATAGATTAAGCATCCAGAGGCAGGTACTGGGCATTGACCGAACAACAAAGGACAGTCCCTGCCACAGCGTGGATGTGGGATACAAACAATGAGAGGCCACAAGTGGATATAGCTAGCCAGGGAGCACAAGGGCAAGTGTGAAACTGTTGTAAGTGGCATAATGAGCAAAAGTCAGGGCTTGTTCCTGCACTGAGTTGTTATCATTAACTCTCTCCTAATATTCAGCCCTAAATTTTCTTGTTCTGATATCACCCCCATTTAGATCTTTAAAAAAAAAAAAAAAAAAAAAAAAAAAAA
>NW_017729001.1:441218-448567 GCF_001723915.1 Gavialis gangeticus | reverse complement strand
CACCCCCATTTAGATCTTTAAAAAAAAAAAAAAAAAAAATGACACAACAGCCCCTTAATACCCATCCACAGGCACAACCTGTGATGTGACTCAGCCTGCTCATACAATCAGAGTAATCTATGGCAGCAGGCTCCAGCCCACATTAACTCACATCCAGGCTGCAGACAGACAAAACAACAATACTGATTTAAAATGAGAAGGGAGAAAGGGAGTGGAAGACTTCCCATTTGCAAGCTCAGGTCAGCTAATGTTGCAGCTGTTTCACCCCTCCATTCCTATCTGACAAAATGGAAACTAAGTTGGGGTAGCATACCCCAGAATCAAACAGCTGCTAAATTACCAAGGTTTAGTTTCCACTTATTACAGTGAAGTGTGGACCTATAGGAGCGTAGGGCTGGAAGGGACCTCAGGAGTTCATCTAGTTCAGCCCCTTGCTTAAGGAAGAATCATTCCTGACTAAACCATCCTAGACAAGCATCTGTCCAACCTGTTCTTGAAAATTTCCAGGGTTTGAGATTCCACACCTTCTCTTAGGTAGGCTTTTCCAATACTTACCTACCCTCATAGTCAGGACGTTTTTCTTTATCTCCAACCTAAATTTCTCCTACGGTAATTTGAGGCCATTGTTCCTAGTCTTGTCCTCTATAGCCACAGAGAATAGTCTATCTCCATCCTCCTTATAACTATCATCAGGTATTTGAAGACTGTTAGCAAATCCTCCCTCAGTCTTCTCTTCTCTAGACTAAATAACCCTAGTTCTTTCAGACTTTAACTATAAGTCATGTTTCTCAGGCCTCTAATCATGTTTGTCATTGTCCCCAGGACTTTTTCTAATATGTCCACATCTTTCTTGAAGTGTGGAGTCCAAAACTAGACACGGTACACCACGAGAAGCCTCATCAGTGCCAACAGAGCAAAAGAATCACTTCTCTGATTTGCAAGTGATGCTGGTTAAGAGAATCTAGTGTTATGTTTCGTGAATAGGTAAGAATGAACTAGCTAAGCTGAGACTGAAATGCAGGACATCCTGCCTCCCCACAATTGATATCATTGTTTCAAGTATCTATATCCAGTTATACATACCAGTGTCTTTGTAGTATAAACCATAAAAAGTCCTGCTTAAGGGACAAGCGTGTTCATCCACAGAACAGGTAGAACACAGGTCCACCCGCTGCTGACCTGGCACAACCAGCCATTGCTTGAGATGAAAATGAAGTCTGTTATTTTTTAAGGTCAGCAGAGAAGGACAAATGTGATTACATCAAACCTCCCCGATAGCTGCCAGAAGTGCTCCTCTTACCTCTTGTCAAAAAAGGCATGGACAATTTTTGATCTAATTGGGTTGAACTCTAGGTCAGGGATGTTGTCAAAATGCTCCTTGCTGTAAAACAAAAAAGAAAACATGGAGGAATCAGCTATGCATGGATGAGTCTGAGCATAAGGGAACAACAACTTCTGATACCACTTTAACATAGGAGGACTTGGAGCAGGGAAATCCAGCTGCATTTATATCTCAAGACCAGTTGATCCTTAAGGCAGAGATGGAAAACTTTTATGCAGCCAGCGTCTGCAAGGGCAGACCATCGTTAGCCCATTGCCTGGGGTTTTTGTGGAACGCACATATGGACATTGATTAGGCTCTAACTATGCCAACTAACTGCACATGGGTGGCAATTGTATGCCTTGCTCAGTCTCCTTATATGTTCTTTGAAGGGAGGCAGAGGGAGGAACTGACGGGATTTGCAGGGGGAACCTCTGCCATTTCTGAGCCATAATTGCTGTGTGATTTCAGAAGATTTGGGTTGTGGGGAAGCATGGTGGGCAGGAGGAATTTACCCTTGATGTTGGCACTGTGTACTGAAGTCTTTATATCACACGCTGCTTGCCCTGGAGCTGAAATTCCAAACCTGCACTCAGACAAATAGCTGTCTGGGCTGATGCTAACCTGCACTTAAAACCTTCCAGTCGCAGAGAATCTGCATCCTCAGGAGATAACATGTTTCAGTGCTTAACTACTGGCTCTGAGGATAGCTAGCACCAGAGCCCATGATTGCAGCTGGCTGGGGAATCTGTGATTGCCTAACCTGCACTTTACAACTTCCAAACACTTGACTGGGATGGTTCATACAGGGGGATGAACTAGATCCACGGTGCCTAGACTTTTTGCCCCGCAGGCCATCCAGGTCAGTCCGTGGGCCTGAGCCAGCTGTGTGGGACCTGGAGATTCAGCAGCAGGGGAGTAGCAGCAGTGTTAATTGCCACTGCTCCCACACCACCAAATTTCCATGTCCATGGGGAGCCCCATGGGACAAATGACATGGTGCCATGGGGCAGATCCGGCCTGTGGGCTGGAGGTTGAGCACCCCTGAACTAGAGGACCTGACGAGGCCCCTTTCAGCCCTATTTTTTAAAGTTCCAACTTCACGTGCCCACAAGACTAGCACTCACCTTTATCTTAAGCCACACACGAAACACATTTAGTGACCTCAGGTTAATAACTGGGAGACCTGGCTGAAAATCTTCTGACTAGATGTTATCTGTCAAACAGGAAAACCTTTTCATAGGTTAAACTTTCTGGGGGGATGGGGTGATTTCAACACAGCTTCCTTTTAAGAGAAGTTAAAGACAGTGATTGGATGAGGCGATGCTCTGAACAGAGGGCCTTGATTTTTCAGCTCAACAATATTTTACAGAAGTAATGACATTGGCATAACCTATTTCAATTCCACAGAATCTGTTTTCCAGTTAACCCCAAATTAAATGATTTCTTGGTGAGCTTCATCGTGAGATTTTTTTTCCAAATCAGGATGAAAACAAAGTTGGAAACATTAAAAGTTCCTGCAGAAAATAAGTACTAAGTTTTGAACTAGCTCCACTACTGTTTGTCCCTGTAAAACAGAAGCCACAGCAGTTGCTCGAGACTGGTCAAAGAGGCAGGCAGTGCTGCACAAATGGTAGCAGAGCTGTATGGAGCATCAGGACCGAACCAACAAAAGATGCTGCAGGCCAGAACTGAGGAGTATTGGGGTGGTCTGTGCAAGGACAGCATGTAAGTTGTGCTTTAATGTTCTACTCAAACCATGACTCCCCTTTCTCCGCTTTCATTAAGTGCAAAACCAGGTTCACCTCTACCTCAAGAAGACCCCCCGTTAAAGCGATACATGACCAGCAGCGCGCGTGGAGGTGGTAAACACCACTCAGGTACTGGACAACCCCAACAACTGACAGATGAACGTACTGTGATCACTGGCACAGGAACAGTCAGATCCTACCACTGAATCAAGACAGTCAGGTGTGCTAACAATGAAACCCCCTTCCATCTTGTATACACAGAAATTCTCATGGAGGGGAAATTCTCACCTTACTTTAATCTCTTTGGTAACATGAAGTTTTCCCAGTGCCCTGTATGGTCCTCTCCACACATCCCAGATCAGTCCCTTCATCATGGATCTATCCTACAATGGGAGCTGAGGGAGCTCGTCACCCAGTAGCATCTGATCTTGCAGAACTGCTGCACACTTTGTTCTCCTCGGGGTTAAGAGCCACTGTAGTTGTGGTCCACTCACTATAGGGTTGAGAAAATAGCGTCTCTCTCACTTCCTCCCTCAGTTCTTGTGGTGTCACTCACAATACGCTGTGCTGAGCTTCTTCCTTTCTCCTGCTTGCCTATTCACTCAGCTTCCTTTCTGACTTTTTAACCCCACGCTCCTGGGTAAAAATACAGACCATGCAAAGGGCAGCTTATTAATACAGTATAGCATGAAAACAAGGCTGTTTTAGTCTCCCTGTTACAAACTGCTGATATTTGGTGCTTCTAAAAGTCTCAGCTCCTGCAGCTATGTCATAATGAAGAAAGCTGTCATTAAAAAAAAAATGCCTAGCCCTCATTTTTGGGGCAGAAAACTTTAAAATAGGAACGCAAAAAAAGCACCAACTTTGCAGGGCTGATACAAAGAACCTGACACCTATTATTTGAAGTTGCACAAACTAGAGGGAGCCTTGACTCATGAGTTTCGGCCACTCAGCATTTAGAGTAGTATAGCCAACTCCATCGCTGACCTGGAGCTGCAAGTATAGGCCCCTGGGGAGCAGCTAGGATAAGAGGCAGAGAGGACCCTGCTTTCCACTATGAGCATGGGGGTACTCTTCTGTCTGCTCTCCTGGGGAGTATTTTTATTTCACTGCCACTGTGGCCCTTCTTGCATGACCTGCTTGCAGGAAGGGCTAGGAGGAAGCTGTGGCTACACACACACGGGTGTGCATATATCACGCAGTGAGCTAACAAGAGAACAGACCCTGGGGGACAGTGTGAATCATCTCTAGAGATAGCACTTGTAATTTTCCTACCTTTCTGCAGCTGGCGTCAGCTGCTACTGTCTGGATAGTGATCTGCAAGCGCCTAATGAGAATCACAAACAGTGCTCTAGGGGAGAGGTAAGGAGCAGGCCTGGCTATATTTGGAGAGAGAGAGAGAGAGAGAGACCTCTCCAGAGCAGCTCATTATCCCTGAGACGGGATCTCTTATCAGGGTGTTTTGTTAAGTCTTGGGGGAAGGGAAGGCACCTGCCCAATTTACAACCTTCCTCCCTGCCTTTCATTAGAAACATGACATGCAACATGCTTTAGGCAGCTGAGCTCAAAGAAAAGACTTGAAGCCAGTCACTCAGAACAGGCTAACCTAGTTTCCCTACAGCAATCACTGCTCTCAAGAAGAAATGGGGGTGTAAATCCCAGTTGGGGCTGAAAAAGCAGATGCAAATCTTTCAACATAAAGACTCACAAGAAAAACTCAAAGTGGGAAGGAGCTGGGTTCGAGTAGGGGGCTGGGTGTCAGGAGTCTCAGTCTGTCACAGGACATATGTGGAGCTGGTATTATGAACAACGTAGGATCCAATTTTGTAGGTGTTGTATGTAGTTGGGTTAGCAAGGGGAAGTTACTGTAGATGGGTCTTTGAATTTCCTGTATGACTACTGATCCAAATCTTAGTGCGAGTCAGGAGAACATTTATTATATGTCTCTAATGCTGGAATTCAATGGTGACTATTCAAGAACACAACGCAAGGGCTTCTCATATAAGAGCACCCCTGCAGACAAGTACAGAACAGTCATGTACTGCCAGACTTCAGGCCAAAGAAAGACAGTAATTTTGCCAAGCTGGGAGCATGGGGGTCAAAAAGGCATTTAGGACCACCTTCTCTTCCTTGGAGGGCTTTTCAGCTGCCAGTGAGCTCTGGATGGGAGCCAGCCTGACATACAGAAGCTCTGCAGAAGAATACATAGAGTTCGTTCTTACAGTGTCCCCCCTGGGGAAGATGGGGAAAAAACGGTCAGCAAGACATCTGAAACAGTATGTAGGGCTGTAAGCACAGGGCCTTTCTGAAATACTTTTGGTGTAAATGAATGGTACAGTGCTTTAAATGGTACCTTAATTTATCACTGCCATTGTCCCCAATGGAACAGGCCTCTAGGGTCATACCTGAATCAGACCTGCCCAGGTACTCACTGCCTGACCTGTGAGAGTCGGGGGGGGTGGCGGCAGATTGTACTAATGAGACTGGGAGGGCTCGGAGTAGCAGTTTGCTCAGTAACTGTGACATCCTGGTCTGATCATCAGCCCACTTCCCAATGCTTTCTTGAAGAGCTTGGAAGATTTGGAGTGAGGCTATGGTGGACATAGACTCACGCAGGGGTTGGCAGTGAAAAGAGACTTAGTCATCTGCTCCATGGGGGAAATCTACCCCAACTGACATCCCACAACAAATGAGGCATCATGAACTCTGGGCAGCTCACTTAGGAACAGGCATCCCACATCTGGGGCTCTGGTACAACAATGTCTATTTTAACTATGGATTGGTGAACTTTTTTGGTTTAGTTTATTTACTAATAAAATGCAATTTGGGTAGACCTAAAACTACACTCAGAGTTTGGGGCAAATTCACAACCTTTTAAGTGGGGGGAAAAAAAAAAACCAGACTAATTTCATAAACCAGAAGAGAATAAGAAGGTGGTTTGTCTCGTTGCTTCCTCCGTGACTCAGAAGCACAGTTGTTCGGGTAGTCACTACCTCAGGGGACTTGAATCAATGGCTTCCACTAGCCAGAAGAGCACCCTGTCAGGTTACTGTGTATTCTGGGGCGAAATGGGTCTCTCTGCTGTTGAAGCCGTTCCACTTCACATAGAGTAATTTGAATTTCCAGAGCAAGTTGGCAAGAATGTACCCAGGGCCCAGTCCCTGCTGCAGTGATCCTACTTCCGTTCTCCTCGGAGGCAGGAAGCATGGCTTCAAGTGCCCTGAGGCGGAGGAAGGATCTGAACCTGGCTCTCTCACAAGGAGGTAAGTGCCGTGATCACCAGGCTCCTGCAGAAAACCCCATCTCCTCCCTGTCAGGAGTTCTTCAAAGGGCACCTCCCTCTTTGGTGCTTTGTGTCAATGCCAGAAACAGAAACAAAACATTGTTTCAGGTTGGTCCCACAGAGTGATTGTCAATGGAGCCGAGTCAGTACCCTTTAATATAGTCATAAACAATCTGGATTTGGGTGTCAGAAGTGGACTGGCTAAGTTCACAGATGACACCAAATTATTGGGAAGCTCAGTCACTCTAGAGCAGGTGGCCAAAATGTGGCCCGCGGGCCAGATGCGGCCTGCCAGGCCATCCTATCCAGCCCACGGGGCCCCTAAATATTCATTTTCTAAAATTTTTATCTGCCCCTGGCTGCCTGTCATGCAGCCCTTGATGGCTTGCCAAAACTCTGGCCCTCCACCTGAAATAATTGCTCTAGAGAATAGGCTGGGGATTCAGGCCGACCTGGACACGCTTGCCAAGTGGATGGATCAAACCTGATGACATTCAACATAGAGAAATGCAAGGTGCTGCACCTCGGGAGAAAGAACCCACATCATGCCTATAGGCTCGGCAGTGCTATACTCGTTAGCACCACGACCGAAAGAGCCTAGGGGGCTACTATTGACCACAAGGTGGATATGAGCCACCAATATGATGCTTGCAAAGCAAATAAAAGTCAGCAAAGCAAATAAAACCCTGGCTTGCATCTACCAATGCATCTCAAGCAAGACCCAAGATATCATTCTCCTGCTTTATTTGGCCTCCGTGAGACTGCGGCTGGAGTACTCATCCAATTCTGGGCTCCACACTTTAAAACGGACAGGGAGAAGCTTGAGAGAGTCCAGAGGAGAGCCATGCGCATGATCAGAGGTGAAGAGAATAGGCCTTACGAGGACAGTCTGAGGCAGGGGACTCTTCAGCATGGAAAACCACAAGCTCAGGGGGGACTTGGTGGCAACCTATAAGTACATGGGGGGGGGGGGGCCGGGTGGGGGGGGAACAGT
>NW_017729001.1:435238-436218 GCF_001723915.1 Gavialis gangeticus | reverse complement strand
TGAATTTTCACTGTGGTGGATTCAAACCAAAAGTTTCCTTCAGCATTTCGGTTAAGCTGAAAGACTATGTATTCCACCAGACAGACCTTGTTTCACTCTGCTTGTTGCATGTCCTATGAGACAAAGCTGGCGACACTAAGGCAGCCTGGAGGCAGGGATATTTATGCTGTGGTGCCACAGGACCTCTCTCATCAAATCACAGTGGAAGTTCCCATTTGCTGATTCTCGTGAAGGACATGGGGAGAAGTCATCCACACAGATTATGCAAAGCAGGTTTATGAAAGGCTGCACCTCCTCCTGTAGCAACCTCCTACAGGGCAGGTCGCATCACAGAGCAAAGCAACCTCATCCCCACTGCGTCTCCATGGGACTGTGCAGCTACAGAAAGGTCAACCTGCTTCTCTTCATAAATGGAGGCTGAGTCACTGCTGAAGAGTGTGGTGTGCCCGAGGGCTCATAGGACTGCATAAATGCTTGGCGCTGAATTAGCAGTTGTGCTGAGCACAGATCATTCACATGGGGATGCACTCAGCATGCTGGGGGATGCCCAAAGTCCTGACGCAGAATGCAGTGGGTCTCCTGGAGAACTTGAAGGAGTCATCAAAGGTGGCAGAACAAACTTCAGATCACATGAAGAACTAAGACTGGAAGGGATCTTGGGAAGGCATGTGAAAGCTTCAAGTACTGGACCTGGGGAAAAAGGCATGGGGAACTACATTCAGCCACCAAGGGCTGAGCAGGCTTCAACTGAGAGCCTAGAAAAGTCCACCCATATGCTATCTCTCTCTACCAATGCTGACAGGGTTTTAGCATGCCTTGGATAATACAGCAAAGATCCTTCCTCTGTCCTCACCCCCACTGAAGAGTCAGGTCGGTAAACATCCCTGCAACTACGTAGCAGCTTCAGATTCCCCAGTAGTATCCCTGCAGCCCACCTCCCAGGCCAGCACTCACCAGCTATTCCCATCAAATCCAGATGG
>NW_017729001.1:422787-430238 GCF_001723915.1 Gavialis gangeticus | reverse complement strand
GTCCTCACCCCCACTGAAGAGTCAGGTCGGTAAACATCCCTGCAACTACGTAGCAGCTTCAGATTCCCCAGTAGTATCCCTGCAGCCCACTGCCCAGGCCAGCACTCACCAGCTATTCCCATCAAATCCAGATGGTCCACTCTATCGGACAGCCCCTTGTGGGCCAATTGCTGGCAAGGCTGCTAAACTAACGCCTTTGCCAAGCGAGAACCAGGAGCATCTAGAGCTGTGGGTCAGGGCCCCAAGTAAGGGATCTCAAGAAGTTAGTCTCCTGCTACCTGCAGCCTGGGGATTCATTCCAGTCTCAGCAAGGTGAGAGAGAAAAAAACCAGAACTCTGCTCTGTCGCCTTAGTATCAGCAGCATTTTAACCACTTTGGGTAAACTCTTCATACTTGCTTACCCTTCCCCCTTTTGGGAAGCATTTCCAGAAAATGCTCCCACCCACACTCCATTTAGGGCAGAAGTTTCTCACTACCATTTATCCACGCAGGGGAAAATGCCTCTTCCTTTGAAAGGCTTCCTGGTATTTTGTGGGCACTGCATCCAGCGAAAGCTGGTTTCCAGACAACACACCCACATGTTCTGCAGCCCCACCATGTTCTCACAGAAGCGCCAGGGGTTCTTTTGTGCTTCTTGACATGATAATCTTTTATTTATGATGCCTGCAACAATAACTAAAGCCCCAGGCAGACTTGTTTTAAGCCACCTCTTCTTGCCAGGTCTTGGCCTGAATTCACAGGAGCAATTACGCCAATATGGGAAGAACAGAGACCTTGCACACACAGCAGAGGGAGGGAACTTCCTTTTATGCTGCCTCATGTTTTCTTACTATGACTCAGCTTCTTCCCCCTTATCGCAACATTGTGCGCCGTCTCCAAGAAGTGGCTATGCTCAGAGGTAAATACCTGCTCACGTGTGAAAATGTCCCTCCAACAACCATTGCCTATTAGAGCCAATCTTATTAAGAACAGGAACAATCAGTTTACTAACGTGAGATTTCCCCTTTGGATACAGTTAGGCAAGGATTCGGCAAACCTGGAAGTGTAACAGGAAATGACGACCAGATTTGTCAGTGTAATCTTCCCTGATCTTTTCCCTGCCCTTTCCCTTATGCTTGCTATGCCTCAATACTGTGACATTTGTTATACAGGCAGAGGTTGCAGACAGGGTTGGGGCATTGTAATCCTGCACTGTTCCACTGTCGACCAGCCACCCCAAAAAACAAGACACACAAGCAACCAAGTAAGTTATGAAGCAGCCTTGTTGCACTTAAAACGCATGCTTTAAAGCAGTGGTTCTCAACCTTTTTTGTAGAGCACCCATTTGTAAACAGATGACCAGTCCTGACCCAGTAAATAGTTTAAGTAAAAAACAGCCTCCTGGCTTTGCCGATGCACCTCACTCCCCACCCACTGCCCCCAGCCACAAGGCCCCAGTATGTAGGGTGGGGGGCAGAGCAGGGTTTGGGACGTCGAGGGGGGCCTAAGCAGCCTCTTGCAGGCTGAAACGCCCATGTTTCCTCCTTTAAAGGAGAACCCATTTTTAAAGTTTGTTCACAACCCTTTCATATATTCTTGCAACTCACTTTTGGGTCACAACCCACAGGTCGAGAAACCCTGCTTTAAAGAACTGGTCAGAAACTAACCATAGCATTTTCAAAAGAAAGCCCAGAAAGTGGTTTTCCTTTATTTGTTTTTCAAAATTTCCTAAGAATATTTTGATTTAAAAAAGCCCAGCTGTTTCTCTAAAACTGTACGTATTTACCAACAGTTTATAGATTTTATTTCCAGCTTGACAGTATCTATTTTGGTCAAAACAGCTACTTTTTGTTGGGGGGGAAAAAAGTTTTGATGAAAATATTTTAACCAGTTTAAAGTATTGTGCCAGCCAAAGAGGTGTAGCCACCTTGGGAAAGATGGCTGCCAGTCCACAGCACATGATTGTGCTGAGCTGTCTAGGCCAGGAAGTGAAAATAATTTATACCTGCAACTGCAAGGGAAACCTGGGTAACTACCCAAACTGGGATTCAACCAGGACTTTACCATTAATATCTGACTTGTGTGGAAAAATGCCCTCAGTAACCTGAAAGAGATCAGGAATTAAGTTGATCGTCTCTTTCTAAACCACCATTGCTCCTTGTAGCAGCACTGTATTCCCCTCGCTCTATCCAAGTCAGAGATGGTGTCTTCTGAAATAAGAACATTTCTCTAGGTTTCAATCCCTTTTAAAGCAATTCCACAAGATCTCACCTGCAAGCCATTGTACTAGTACCAACCAGATAGCTCTTTAGCAGGCTTGCTAACTCCACAGAGAGAGCACATAGGCAGGATAAAAGGGGACTCTATAAAAATGCAGCCAGAGCAATTAACAGAGTACAGGAGGTAAGCAGCGCCCTACCGGATAGTTGGCTGGTCTCCACTTAACTGCTTGAATCTTCGATGAAGATGTTCAATTTGTTCTGAAGTGACTAACAAGAGAAAGAGAGACAGCTCATTGGTCACTAACTCTCCAAAAACAGTAAGTGAAGCAAGAGTGGAAACCTCCCAGACAAATGAGACTCTGCGGCTGTGCTTGCCCCTCCCAAGGAGGCAGCACATAGAAACTTGCTGAAATTCTGCACCCACAACGAGATGGGGGGCTGAGAAGGAAGGGTCCTGGGTTTCACTCCCTCTGCTCATCCAGCCCTGCCAAGCTGCTAACTATTCACAGGATCTTACTGTTTGGAAAGCATCTTCTTGTTTTGCCTTCAGAGAAAGTTCCCACAAGGGAGAAACTCCTTCACACACATTGGACTGATCTGATCTGTGCATGATAAGAGTCATGATTGTGGGATTGGGGATCGGACCCCAATCACGCCCTAATTGTGGATGCAAAGGGAGCCTGTGATCATGATCCCCCTGCACCAGCAAGCAGCAATGGCTCAGCATACTGGTCAGCTGTTTGGGGAGCACACCAGAGCCCTTCAGGGCTCTGCTGTGCTCTCAATTTAAGATGGGATGGGAACCAGCCACAAAATTATTACACTTTGTTAGTGCAATGGGTTAATCGCTTCTTAAGTATAACATCTGCCAGGAGCCTCCAACTTAGGTCAGTAAGTCTTTCCAGGAAGAAGACAGGTACTGCTACATGTGGCATTTATCATGCCCGTTTGCCAGTGGGTGCCATCTCTCTCCTCTACTACTAAGAAAGCTTTGCCTCAAGCAGATTTCCCACTCTTCTCTGGTACCTTCTGCCCAGGACATACCCAGTGTACTGCCCACATAAGCCCAGGCCTTACATGTCAATGACTTTTGTTTGCTCTGTAGCTCCTTCCAGACAGGGCATGACATACAATGCTGTCCTTGGTAGCCCACAACAGATGTATTACATACTGCAAACTGGAGTTATACACCAAATCCACAATCTCTGGCAGAACCCAAGCACTGTACAGACAGATCCCCGAATTGCCACACTCCAGCAGCACAGGGTATTGGCTAGAGCACAGGATTGATTGCAGCAGACTTCCAGCTTTTGCTCCTGCACTGCCCCTGCTCCCTTGATAATCTTAGGTGTGGCCATTTTAAACTATCTTCACTTCTGTTCTCCCATCCATAATTAAGGTAATTATCATTATCTGTTTATCTGCAAAGGGGCTGAGAGGACTGACTACTGGGTGCTCAGAAACTATTTTCAATGAGGGAAGTATATGAGCTAACTAGTCTTTTATAGGAAAAACGACCAGAGGCAACGCCAGATATTTCACATTGCCTACAGCTGCATTACAAACCCTATGTGAAGAATTATTTGTTAAGAGCTGTTGACAGTAAGAGACTTTTCCTTGAGGAACTGACATTTTAAAGGACCTGATCCTGCAATATGAGCCACTCAAACTCTTAATGCCTTGGTGGCCTATTAGCAAAAGCTGGTGTTAGACACTGACAGTATAGATAGGCAAAAGAGTTCATATACAAAGCACTGGAGTGACAATCTAGTCCCTAACTGGTAGGACTGTCTCCTGTTATCTCCCTGCTTCCCAGTCATCTCTCCAATTTGGAGGATCACCATTAAGAGCAACACAAAATAATTCTTGTCGATTGTGGTTGACTTGAAACAACATTAAAAAGACAGCCTTACTGATTGCTGCAAAAACACCAGGGAACTCTATGAGACTGAAGGCAATATATTTGAGAAAGATACAAGGAACATGCTGTT
Source organism: Gavialis gangeticus (assembly GCF_001723915.1). Lineage (NCBI taxonomy): Eukaryota > Metazoa > Chordata > Crocodylia > Gavialidae > Gavialis > Gavialis gangeticus. The sequence continues at coordinate 426,045 of NW_017729001.1, read as the reverse complement.
TACAGTAGATATAATTACCCTGAGAAGTCACCACTCCATGAAATACACACCATGTAGGAAGTGCTGGATCCAAGATGTTCAAGTAACTATAGTAATCGGGGTGCCCTGCTGGGACACTTTAAATGATCCTGGTTTTCAGAAAGTGCTTACCAACTTTGAGAACTCAGCACCCTTAAAAATGGCACACCAAAATTGAGGGAGATTATAAAGAGGATAGAGATGGACTATTCTCTGTGGCCGTAAGGGTCCAGATTAGGGGCAATGGCCTCAAACTGCAGCAGAGGACATTTTGAATAGGAGATTAGGAAAAACTCTCTCATTACGAGGGTAGTTAAGCATTGGGACAGGCTACCTAGAGAACCAGTGGAATCTCCATCCTTCGACATTTCTAAGAACAGGTTAGACAGACACTTGATTTGGATGATTTAAGTCAGAGATGATACTGCCTTGAACAGGGGGCTGAACTAGATGACCTGATGAGGTCCCTTTTAGCCCTATGATCCTATGAGGCACTGTAGATAACTGGCTGTTTTTTGAAAAAAATCTTGGCTTCAGTGTACATTTACAATCATATGATCACTAGTCAGGCCAGCTACGATAAAAATCAAGAAACTTGTGAGGGTGATGGCTCAAGTCACACAATGATCAACAAGCAGCATTAAGAAAACTGGCACATTAAGGCCCATTCAGAAGCGTCTGCCATTGGCCAACTGAACTAAGTTAAACCACAGCTCAAATCCTGTGTGGCAAATCTTAAATCTGCCCACAGGAAAACAGAGCTGCCTAGGAAGCCTGTGTTTAGAGTACAGTAACTCAACCAGGGGAGCTAACTAACACTTTCAGGTACATACTGTGACTGCACTGACTGAACATAAGAGCGGTCTGGGAGCTGCTCCTTCCAGAAGGAGACTAGGTCTGAAGATTTCCTGTTTAGTCTTCAGTTCAAATAAAGACCTCACCTTACTCAGAACCCAGGAACAAACTCCATCCTAATGCATTGCACTCCTGCAGCTCAGTGAGCATCACACAGCCCTGTTTAAGCCCCTGGCTCATCTATGAAGCAGGAATGAGCCCTGCATCAGAGATGGGAAAGAAGCAGATAGCTTGGCAAGTTGCCAGCCATTGCACCATAAGGCTGGCATCATCAGGGACAGAACGCAGATCACCGAATCCGAGGCCTTGCCCTAAATGCCTCTCTCATTTTAAGAAGAGCTAACCCTCTTTTAATGTATAATCACTTGTAGCAAGAACAAAGGGCTGATTGATCATCTTCTTAATCTCTTGCTAGACGTTACATCCTCCTCACCAATACCTAATTCAGAAATTGTTGTTCACAGCAACAATACTCAAGTCAGTCGCTGGCGGGTACTTCTCAGCCCAGCACCAATACTGACAATTGCAATTATATGGAGCAAGGAGCGCAGCCTTCAGCTTTGTTTGTACAAACTACTAGCTGTTGTCCAGGTGCCAGTTAGGATTTGCATTCTTTACCACTTACGCACAGAGACTGAAGATACAGCACACAGCAGATTGCATCACATTTGCTATGATGTAAAAAACCTTTAACTAATGGGTCTTTTATGGCAGGGCAGGTAAGGACCGGAGCCCATTAGATACATCCTTGGCAGATCTGGAATATTGACTATAGCTGTAAAAAGACAACAGGTGCTCCTGCCTCTGCAGTAAGGATAGCTCACAGTGAAGGAGAACAATTATGCCAAAGGCTCTTGCTTGCACTGCAGTCTGATCTCACAGCTTTGCTGCATTACAAAGGCTCAGTCTGCATGTTCTGCTCGGCAAGTGGCAGCTATATACATCTCCATCAAAACTAGTGCCAAGGCTATGATGGATTTGGTTTCCCTGCCATCAAAAACATTGCAGAGGCAATTTGGGCTTCTTGGTCCAAAGCTCCTTCAGTGGATAAATTTGACTCCTTGTTTAAAGGCCAAAACAAAGCCAGATTTATTTATACAATTTAAATGCTGCCCTTCCCACCAAAAGCTCAGGGCAGCATTCTATTAAGAGAACAGAACAACTTCGAAGGGCAACTAGCAAAAGAAACCCCAAAATAAAACACAATAAAGCTGAGATCCACTAAACAACATCTTGGCCTAGCTTTGGTTGCTAACTGCCTGCCCGAATAGAAGGGTCTTGCAGTGCTTCTGAAAGACATCCAGGCTCAAGCTCTGGTAGGTCTCAAGAGGCAGCGAGTTTCAGAGGTGAAGAGCAACTGGTGAGAGCAACTCCCACACATTTTTACCAGATGGACTCGTGTACTGATGGCCCTTGTTCCACCAGTTGCTCTCACCTGACTTAGGGATTGTAATAGGGCGTAAGGCAGAAGACAGTTGAATATATTTCATAGACATTCGGGCTGGAAGGGACCCCGGAGGATCATCGAGTCCAGCCCCCCGCCCGAGGGGCAGGAAGTCAGCAGGGATCATAGGAGCCCAGCAAGATAAACATCCAAAAGTGTCTTGAAGGCGTTCAAAGTGGGTGCTTAAACCACCTCCGGTTCCTTAGGTCGGTAGGGCCCAGGCTGTTTAGAACCTTATAGGTCAAAACCAGCAGCTTCGAACTGAAATAACTGCACATAGTATTGAAACGGCTTATACTAGATGACCCTCCATAACCTTTATAATACAAGGGTCTTTGCAGCAGAGACCTTTCTGTCTTCTTTTAGAATAAGGTGCAGGTTGAAAGAGAAATGTGTGACAATAATGGGGAAGGACATCCATCTGTCTTTCAGGATGGTGACTTCATAGCTTGGTGCTTGTATGCCACAATGATGGATGCTTTGTCATACCACAGAGAGAAACTGTGGCCTTGCAATAAGACATTTGATACTATGGGGTTAAGTCAATTTAGGGGCTTGAGTTCTAATCCAGATGAATAAAGCAGTTCCCCACCCTCCCTAGCACCATCTCTCCAAAGCCTTTTGGCTACTTGGATAGACAGAGTGGAGGAAGGGGAGCTGAGCTAAGCTTCAACTTTGCATTATTCAAGAGGGCCAACTTCAACGAGTTGAGGAGATTAGTGGGAGAGGCGTTGGGGCTCTCTAGAGCAGGGGAGCTCAGTGCCCAAGATGAGTGGTCGTTCCTTAAGGAGACAATACGCAGGGCCCAAGGGGTGACCATCCCAACAAGTACCAAGGGAGGCAGGAGTGCTCGAAAGCCCCCTTGGCTCACCAAGGGTGTACAGGAATGCCTGATTGCCAAAAAGGTGGTGTACAACCGGTGGAAGGGGAGTGCTATCACC
>NW_017729001.1:422366-422599 GCF_001723915.1 Gavialis gangeticus | reverse complement strand
CCAGAGCAGAAAGCAGACCTCTTTAACCAATTCTTCACCTCCGTTTTCTTGGGCAGGGACCGGGACTTGCCCACCGTGATGCAAGATGGATTCGAGGGGAACGCCTCCGGACCTCAGGTTGCGGAGGACCGCGTTAGAGAGCTTCTGGAGGGGCTGGACATGTTCAAATCAGCGGGTCCAGATGCTCTCCACCCCAGGGTGTTGAGGGAGCTAGCAGGGGTTATTGCAGGGCC
>NW_017729001.1:416709-421623 GCF_001723915.1 Gavialis gangeticus | reverse complement strand
GAGGGGGGACTTGGTGACCGTCTATAAACTCACTAGGGGGGACCAGAAGGGTTTGGGAGAGACTTTGTTTCCCCGAGCGCCCCCTGGCATAACAAGGAATAACGGCCATAAGTTGTTGGAGAGTAGGTTTAGATTAGACATCCGTAAGAACTACTTCACTGTCAGGGCGGCTAGGATCTGGAACCAACTTCCAAGGGAAGTGGTGCTGGCTCCTACCCTGGGAGTCTTTAAGAGGAGGCTTGATGCCTACCTGGCTGGGATCATTTGAGGCCAGTTTTCTCTCCTGCCCAGGCAGGGGGGTCGGACTTGAAGATCTACAAGGTCCCTTCCGACCCGACTTCTATGATTCTATGCGAGGGAGAAGTCATATATGGGGAGGAGAGAAAGCTCAGGGCAGCTTTGGTTTTGCTGAAGCGAATACTAGAGCTGATGGAAGATACTGATGACTGACAGTTTCTCTCTGAAACATCACCAGGGCGAACACTGGGCTGTTGGGACAGATAGATAGCTTGGTGATATGTGCACCTTTGTCTGGGAACAGAGTTAAAATGATCAACTCATTTCACAAAGGCCAGACAGCTGGTAATGAACAGTCACTTACTGTGTCTACCCACCTGGGCAGAGAAATCATGAAACTTCTCAGGTGGTAGTTGGATATTTTGTCTCATGAGTCTTGGCCTGCCTGACCTATGGTTTCAGTCACACAGCTCGGAGTCTTCCTTATATCATCAGCTGTCTCCTCCAGCCAATGGCAGGGTATAACACTACCTGAAATCTTTTCTGCATGGAAAGGAAATAGAGATGCCAGGTGCATTAGCTAACTGCCTACTCTCCTAATTGGGAAGCAGGTGCAATGACTAGGTTTTTGCTTTTTAATGAGAGTGTTTGTACATAATTACAGCTTATATGTATGTCATTTCTTTAAGAGCTTGAGTTCTGTCCTGCTAATTCCTGTGACACAACTCCTTATGATTTTATTAAGACAAGAATATGGACCCAAAGGCAAGTTTGCCACTTTTGCTGGGAAGTGTAATTAATGAGTGCTCCTTCTTCGGTCCAGATCTCTGCTTTGTGGGAAGGAAGGATTAGGTAAGCCTCCCATATTCCAGGAACACTATCAGCACCACACACAAGTTCACTTAAGTCAGCGATTTGCCAAGTCATCGAGTCCTACCCCCAACCACAGCAGGACAGTTTCCTAGAGTATTTTTACTAGGGCCCAACATAGCCCAGTTGCAGAGGGCTCCAGTGACATGGCAAGTCTCCTTTGGAGGCTCTCTGACAGACATCGGCATGAGGAAATGCTCACAGGTCTGCAACTTCAAATGGCCTTTAAACTGACACCCCAAGAATCGCTCTCTCTTTGGCATTCAGACTCCTCCACTACTTCCTGACAGTTGTCACATCCACCCTTATGTTGCCATTTAGTTAATCTTTTCTCAGCTCTATCCTTCCAGCCCCTCTGGGTAGGGAAATCCTGCAGTCATTTCTTTCTAATGAAGGGTTAATTCAGCATGAGACCTGTCTGAGACTGGAGTGTGCTGTCAGTCCAGACTAGAGCATCAGCCCTTCACGGGCCCTGGAATGGAAACATTTCATACGTCATATGCTGACCTGAGCCTCTGACCAGCTTCTGTCTGAGGGTAAGGAGTGAAGGACTATCTTCTCTCTGCTTTGCCCTGCAGTTATCTGTTTGCAAGTGAAATATTTATATTAAGAACCCAATGAATTTGGGAGCCTTCAAGGCTTTACCCATTTCTCCATGCTTGTCCTACCTTCCATGACCCTGAATCACTGAGAAGAGATTAAACAAACATGAGGCTCTGCATGGACATGCTGCTTTAAGGCCTAGCTATATTGACTGCCAATGAATCCAGGTATTTGACAGCATGCTATGTGGTTGAGGATAGCTGGGGTCCATTTCCTTTAGGCTTAGTGCTGCTCCAAACATCACCCTGAAGAATGAGGTTAGAGGAAGGTCACTCGAGATGAAAGGAAAAAGCCCCCTCAATCAACATCTGGCATTCAGCATTCTGCTTGCACAGTGACCCTAATATTTGCTTCTTTTGCAATCCCTGGGAGCTTTGGCATTTAAATGGGAGCATAAGGTGGCCCCTGGAGAATTTGGGTGAAGTGAACTCAGTGAGCCAGTGAAATGATCTGCCAGACTGGCCTGAAACTAATGCTTTAGGGTTCTTATTTGTAGCAATTTCAGGAGACATCACATGGCACACTCAAGGACACCAAGAAGGGCTGACTAACCATTATAAAACCTCCATCATGCAATATTAGTCTTGTGTCTCCAGCATTAAGTACAGTTTAATGTTCTGCCCAGAGCATTATCAAAGAAGGATTAAATTCAAAGACTTCTCCCTCCCCATTAGTTTGCTTTGACCTTCTTTGGTTTTTATTTTAACATGAAATATGTTCTTGTCCCTTCCCAACTGGGTGGAACTGAGATGCGAATTAGACCCATGCTCAGACAATGAGAAAAACCAGAGGCTCCAGCCTCTTTGGCTCAAATGTTAATCTAATAGAAAAAGAAGGGGAGTCATCTCCAAGGGTAATCTACCTACCTGTCTGCAAGCAGAGATGTTTCAAATGCTTCCAAAGTAGCTCATCATTATAACCCATTACTATATTAGAATACTTAGAGTCAACCATAATAAGCATGCTTAGATTCACAGGAGAATGGGCTCAGTATTCCCAATATAGCTTCTCACTGGAATGTGGCTGGGAACTTTTGTTCTCAGAGGCAAGCCAAAGCCACTTACTATAACTGATAGCAGGCTTTGATAAAAGGATGAGATCCACTGTGCACACGTCAACCCTCACATGATCATGGAGGGCAAAAGCACCTTGACCCAGCCTGGCATTAGGTTCTTAACACAAAGACTGGCACTTGCCATCATTATTTCGTTTATGGCAGCCCGTGGAGGCTGGAACTGAGATCACATCTCCATAGTGCGTGGCTGCTGTACAGGCACACAGGACGAGAAGCTCCCTGCTCTGCTCTAGAGAGACGAGACAAACAGAAGCAAAGAGATGAGATGCAACTTGCCCAAGGCCACAAGTCAATGTTGCAAACTGGACTAGATACTACATGTCCCAAAGTCCTAGTCCAGTGTCCTACCCACCAGGATGCACTGCCTCTCTCTCTTCTCTATATATGTCCCTGCCTAGCTGCAATGTGCAGCAAGATGTTGCAAGCTGAAGTTTCTTGGGGTAGATAGTATCTTCATGCATTCCTGTGAAGCATCTAGCACCCTTCTGCATACTCAGAACAATACAGAAGTCAGCACACAGAGATAACCCTAGCCTGTTGCAGTCTCTCCACACTCCTCCCTTCTTTTAGCACAGGCCTTGCCTCTCTCTGCACACAGCCAGACCAAGATCCTTCCTTTCTGAAGGTCCTTCCCACCTGTAAGATCTGCTCTGTCTCTCTCAGCCTTTTCTAATATCCTCCACATTTCAAATCTCGGGTGGCAAGAACAAGCTCTGCTCCATGTCATTTCTCCTCTCTGGTTCCATCATGTATTATTCAACTCCACAATCACATTAACTTTGCAAAACAGCCTGGGACACCAATTTGTATGAAAAAAACACTTGGCAAAATTAAATAGTATGCATAAACTGGGAGTTGATTTAATCATTGGATCCAAATAAATACTCACTGTAAATAAAACAAGTTAGAAGAGAGGAAAATGATTCCTATGACAAACTCATTCCTTGCTGGTGACACTTAAGTACTGTTTGTGGCAGCATTTGTACTCCCCAATACAATATCTGAACACTATACTCAAATGCACTTTCATAACCTTAATATTGTGTAGGTTTCTACTTATGTTACAAACTCATCCAAGGTGCTTGTAGGGGTATGTGTGTATATGCATATGCGCGGTCACACACTTAACCTTTTTTCATTTTGTGATAGATTCCTAAAGGCTAGGTGGATATTATTGCAAGTATGTCCCAACTTGTCAAAGCACGTAGTATCAGAAAACTAATGGCTGATTAATGGATCCAACAAATCATCTTAATGTTTCAAATGGCAAGTGACTGATTTCTGAACATTAGCCATTTCTTCTGCAACATCCATATGGAAGTGAGGCTCTACTAATCTTATGACCTGACTGACTCATCTGGGGCATGAGTTGAAAGGACAAGTGGGGGGAACGTTTCAGAAGTAAATGAACATGCTCCCCACAGCTCTCTTTAACAGAATGAAAAGCAGTCTGAATCAGACCTATACATACAGAAGCCAACCTGCTGCTTGCAATCAGCCTTTTTTGTAAGACCTGCCTACGTGCCCTCTATTTGCTTGCTGGTGCCTTTAGGATACAAATGTATAACAAAGGGAGTGAAGCAGGTTTCGTCCCCAGAGAGAAAATTACAATTAACAACAGAACATCAACTCGCTGGTTGTTTTTTTAAATGCTCTTGCGCTGGCACTAGAAAGTCCCTGTGGGACCTCCACTGCAACAGCTCAAATATGAAATCTCTCTCAGGGGAAACTCATCAGCTGAGGCTTGTGGGATGGGAACCAGGGAGCGATGCCAGGTAAACATTTTTAGGGGGAAGGGAGGCAATTCAGAGACATCCCATTTTACATGGCAAGCTTCACTTTAGATTCCTTTAATTGTTTTCAACATGCTGAACTCACTTGAATACAGTTTGCATAAGCTGAAACCCAGTTTTCATGTTGAAACTGCATGCAATTTATGGTTTCAACATGAAGCCAAGTGACAAGCAGCAGTTTCTCTCAATCCCAGAAGTCAGCTGATACAACCGTCACCTGGCTTCCCACAGAAATCATGCAAGGCTGTATCTTGCTAACAAAGCTTCAGACAGGTTAGTAAGAAATCCTTGAAGCAGAAGAACATTGCACAGTTTGGGGGGGGGGGGGGGGGGGGA